>NC_143386.1:19697762-20005762 GCF_980474605.1 Leiobunum rupestre
TATCTATAAGTCAGTTGCAGGCTAAGAAAACAAAATATATAGTACAATCGGCGGGAGGATACCTCAGATCGTTTCCGGTCATTCCACCGCGCGAAATTTGAATTTGGCCATTTTACGGTCAAATTCGAATTTTGCTCTTTTCGTAGTCTTTTAGCTCCATCTAGAGACCAAAATTGGAATCTTTATTTTTAAATTTCATATTTGTGGCGGCGAGCAAATTTAAAAGTTCAGGCATTCCTATCATTCTTAAATTTAAAATAGTATGTATAATTATTTAATTTTGTAAATTTATTTCTACGTCTTACCAGTTAAATCGGCAGTTTCTTTTAAAACAGTTACCACGCTTTCTGGGGGGTAACGTTGTCTTAATGAGCTATAGACGTTTAAAATTATGTTTTTCTCTTTACCTGTTAACAATTAACCTTTATCATGCTTTTTATAGTAACCTCTTGGGCTATTTAAAATATTAGGAGCTTCCATTATCGAACCTTCTTTAGCAAAATATTTCGGCTGTATTCAGTAGTTAAACTCATGACAACATAAAATTAAAAAATAGATTCCAATTTCGGTTCCTAGATGGCGCGAAAATATGATGAAAATCACGAAATTTGAAATTGACCGTAAAGTGGCCAAATTCAAATTTCGCGCGGTCGACTGGCCGGAAATGGTCTGAGGTATCCTTGCGCCGACTGTACTATATATTTTGTCTTTCTTAGCCTGCAACTGACTTATAAAATTGCATACAAAAATCTACATTGATAAGCGTAGTTAAAATAATTTAAGTAAATGTTTTTACGATATTTCGAAAACATTAAAAGATTTTAAGTACTGGATAAAAGATAGAGGATCAAATTAAATACGTGATTTTTCAAAAACCGCTTGCTGAAACATATCTAAATTTCATAATTTATTCTACATTAACACAACTAATTAATAAGAGGCGATTTGGCCTGGGGGCAGTAATATTTCTGGAAATTTATGCATTTTAATATCTGGAATATATCTTTTTTCTCGATATAACGAGAAAAGAGGGGGTCACATTAGACACGCTTTTCTTGAAAACCGCCTGTATTTACAGAAAAATTACTGCCCCGGGCCAAATATTCTCTGATTAATTAGTTGCGTTATTTTGGATTAAGATGTGAAATTCTTGATATGTTTCAGCAGACGGTTTTTGAAAAATCACGTATTTAATTTGATCCTCTATCTTTTATAGAATACTTAAAATCTTTTAATGTTTCGGAAATAAGGTAAAAACCATTACTTAAATTATTTTAACTACGCTAATCAATGTAGATTTTTGTATGTAATTATAGATAGATTTCAAATAATTGAAATAAATAATAATCCAATAAATATAAAATTTTTTGCTTATTTTGCATTTTGGACTTATTTTAATTTAATTTTAAATAAATAAATATTATTAAATTCTCTTAATTTTATGAAGTAGATTGATGATTTTGTTTGTTTTCGCTCTCTTTTTGCAGCGTTAAAAATTGTTTAATATTGTTTATAATATTTGTTAAATTTGGTTACTTCGTCGCGAGTTCTTCTGTATCTCAAAACTGAATTATTTGGAAGACAAATGAGATTTTAGAAAGTAGGTTGTAATTCGGAACGATATTAATACTTTTCACGAATTTTGTCATCGGTGAATTATAAATATGACTTGAAATAAGTTTCAAGGTTTATTTAAAAGCTAGTTTCATAACTTTTCATCCATTGGTTCGTTCAGAATGTATCTTTAAAGTAGACGAAAATTTTAAGGCGCGGGATCTTGCCCAGTCTTAGCCTCGGTTTAATCTACTGTGTATTTTGTAACGGAAAAACCCGATTACTATCGTTAAATCTTGGTTAAATGATGGCGAACGCTCCTTGTAATAAGAAACAAATAACGAAATACGTTCTAAGCTTATTTAACGCCAAAAATTCCACGTATTTCGTTATTTGTTTCGTATTAAAAATATCATATTATTACAACGCAAACTTATTATATTATTATTGTTAATAATTTTAATATTATTTTTGAATGTTATAAAGCCATAAACGGTTTTTCGAGTTCATATAAACGGGAAAATTTGTATGTTGAATATTTCTTATATCATTTGGTAGGTTGATTCGGTCGCGTTCAAGATGTTGAACAGTCTCATCGGTGTCGTGTTTTCTTTTGGATTTATTCCTTACGGTAGTCAATATGAACTTAAATTGAAGTGACCCATTATTCCGACTTTCCCATCATTTTGTCTCACACATCCTTCACAATAGCTTCATTTTCAAGCGATTTATTGCAAAAATAACAAGAGTTAGCTGGGTGGTAAATTTTAAACGCGGTTACATTAAGAGCGGCGGATGCGTTTTAAGTCAACAAAGGCGCAAAATTGTAAGACGCGTTTAAGGTACAACGTTAAAACCGCGATTACGACACAACGATTGCTCGTATGTAAAATGTTCATAGAACATTTTTTGTAGGAAATAGCCGGACCCTAATGTTCATACTTTGGGTTATAGCCGTACATACAATACTAACGTAGATATTCGCGATAAACCATTACTGTGCACCGGTTTTCCCCATAACCATTGCTCGTAAAACAACTATTTCTAACAGTAACCTGTGAATAGATATGTTTTTGTTTGAGTAATTACTCCTTAAATATTTAATTACGGAATTTTGAACCATTCTTCATTTTTTTTTTAAAACTATCTTTCTATGATTTGAAAGAAACGCGTTTTCTAGTGCGTTCTTAGCGATTGGAAATTATGGTAAAAAGAAAACTATTTCTAACACTAACCTGTGAAAAGATGTTTTCTTTTGTGTATTTACTCTTACATGATTTAATTACGCAATTTTGAGCGATTCTTCAACTTTAATTAAACATAAGTCGCTTTAAAGATTTAAAAAAAAACGCGTTAGCGTCGAGCTAAAGTCGGCCATTTAATTTTAGGCGAAATAGAGTGTTAGTTCACCAGTTTGGCACCGATGGCGTAACTTTCGTTGCCAGCCAAATGAGAAGCATGGGCCAAAGGCAGGGTTTTTTAAAAGTTCTAATCGGAACCCGCGACAAAATTTCAAAAATCGTTCTAGTTTGTTATCCGATTTCTATGATTATGACCGAATATAAACTTATATCTGCTTCTATGTTTTAATGTTTCCATCATAGAAATATCATTGTAAAGTAGAATGGCGGGCCTGAAGCATAGACTAAGAAATGTTTTAACATTTGTTAGTATATCTCGCCAGACGCTTCGCGAATTTTTCGCCCTATCGCGTGGACCAAGGCTTGGCCGTCTTTCCCAAAAGAGCCGAGAGTCTCGATAGCCTTGGCCTTGAACATAAAACGGCCCTCCAACCCAGTATATTTGGCATTCTTCTTCATTTCAGCCTGGGTTGCTGCCCAGAGAGGGGCGGTGGAAGAAGAAGCGAAATAAGATGGCGCTAAGGGGTCTGTGCAGGTAAAATCCCAAACGAGGGATTTCCCACCGGACCAAGGGACGAGCGACATACCGTCGGGCCGCTTTCCGTCATCACGCGACAAAACAGAAGGCTTGAGAATGGTAGGAACGCCCACGGACACAAGGGCACGTTTTAAAATGTCTTTTACCGCACTGTGACGGGAGAACCGGCCCGAGCTCTTTTTGCAGCTCAACCCATGAGTGCCGTAAGAATCAATGTCATACCAGCATACGCACGTGTGTGGGACACATATTTGTGCACCTAGCCGAATATTAACAATAAGTGTCAATATAGAGGGTCAAGAGTGCCGGGAAAGTGTAACAGCAAAAGTAAATAAAACATAGAAAAAAAATTTAAGTATGCGGGAAAAGGGGAACCTGAAGGGTTACGGTTTTTACACGGGCCTAAAAGGTTCAAAGGGCTTTGACCGATTATTGATCTAGATTGTTAAAATGGCGACGTAGTTACACTCACGAGCCAATAATTCCTCGACGACTTCGGACTCGTCTTGTCCAATGGCAAACCGGTTTTAGCAGAGGCATCTATATTATAAGGAGCGCTTGGTACGTTGGTCATACGTCCGAGCTTTCTGGAATGTTTGCTTGGTCTGTCATGAAGCCAAAGGCGGGGCGGCGAAGAGAAAGCCAGCGCGGGGACGAAGAGAGAAGCTGCTGCCTTTGGCTTTGTTAGTGGCTCAACTATAGCCTTTTTGTGTTTTTGCTTAGTCAGTAAGGGTACCAAAGGCAGGGGGCGAACCGGGCGAAGACAAAGGCGGCACGGGACAGAGTTTTCTGTTATTTTTGCGGGGGAAAAGGGTACCCCAGTAATTCTGGCATGGGGAAAAGGGAGAGGGGTGCCTTACTGGGTGGTTTGGGACGAGAAAGAAAAGCGAGTTTTTTGTTATTTTTGCGGTGAAAAATGGAGCCCCGGTAATTCTGGCATGGGAAAAAGGGGGACGGGGTGCTTTACTTAGGGGTTTGGGACGAGAGAGAAAAGCGAGTTTTTTGTTATTTTAGCGGTGAAAAAGGGGGCCCCGGTAATTCTGGCACGGGGAAAAAGTTGAGGGGTGCCTTACTGGGGGGTTTAGAAGAGAGAGAAAGGCGAGTTTTCTGTTATTTTTGCGGGGAAAAGGGTACCCCGGTAATTATGGCATGGGGGCCTTACTGGGCTGTTCAAAGTCGGCCGTAATGTAGACCTATATGAAATATGAAATTTCCTAAAAGGAGCCGTTGCACTACCCATTCGATTTGCCATGGCAACCGAAAATGTTTTTGACCACTTAGAACAAAAATAAGATTTTTCCCTTATTTTACCCAAATTTTGTTACAAATTTACCCTAAAAATGTTTCAATTTACACAAACTTGATGAAATTTACCTAAATGTGGTCCAAATTACACATTTCGTGATTTTAAAATTTTGAAACCGAGAAAATTCCATGCTTTTTTAAATGGAGATTTTATTGTTTTAAGTGATCAAAAACATTTTCGGTTGCTATAGCAAAACGAATGGGTAGTGCAACGTCTCCTTTTGGGAAATTTTATATCTCATATAGGTCTACATAACGCCCGACTTTGAACAAAATCGGCAATAAACACCTCGGGTACTCTCCTTGTTAGCTAGCAACGCGGAATAGCGGCGATTCCACACTGATGACAGCCTTCTAGCTCGTACATCTCACCTCAAAACGATTTATATTTCTATGGCTGGAAACCATGCCCCAGGCAGGTAGGCAGGCAGATCCTTTCTTTAATAGATACATGGATAAATGACGCTCCATTTATCAATTACAAAGCGTCATTTATCCTTGGTAGATACTTTGACGAACATTTGTGAGAAAAAAAATGTTTGGCACCGAAATTTTAGTTTTGCCACAAACTTCTAAAGAAATACTTTTTTTTATTCACAGAAAAAATAACCGTAGATAAAATTTCGTCGAGAGTAAATTTGTAATATTTGGTATGTATTCATTAGAATGGCATGTATAATTTATTGTGGGTTGGACAAGTTTATCTTCGATCATTTATAATTATTTTTCGGGCACTATTGTATTCAAATTTCGTCGTCACGGTTCGAGTTATTTAAATTCAAGTAAGTTCACATTAAATTATAAATTTAAGTTAATACTTGTAAAATTAATTTTAAAATAAATTTATAATTTTTACCTCTCCGAGTGGACTATGGGAAATCGGATTAGATACGGTAAATCATGCAACAAAATTAGAAGTTCTACTCAATGTCAGAAAATAACAATTAAAATAGAAGTAATAATCTACATTTTGCCCTAAACCAAAACAAAATATTATGTACGCTTTATTGTTTAAAAAAAAAGGTTTACAATTGCCAGCACATGAATATAAACCAGAAGTTAACTAACGAAATTAAAACCAAAGACACAATTTGTCCATGAATCATGTGGTATTCCCTAACTTTCAATAACTCCATATACCCCAATATTCTTTGGTTAAAGCATGCAGTTGGACCAGTTCCCAATGCTTTTTGAATTTAATGTTCTATGGCGCTTCGGCGAAACATAGCGTATTATTGATAATTATTGTTGTGATTAATATAGCGCCGGAGAAATACATAATTTTAGTGATATTCAAACACAATTGCAACAGGAAAATGCTGTTTATAATTAAATATCTCAAGGTTATGCAATTTTACAATTAACTGGGTAAGCGTGGTGTGAGCGCGTAAATTGCCACTTGATTTAGACGAATACTTTTCTCTACGACTAAAATTCTACACTTTTCGTAAAGTATAACATTGGTAAAGAAATTTTTTAAACTACATTTCAACAGCGATATTCAGTTTAGAGACTTAAAAAAATAATTATAATCAGATTATCGTTTAAAAATGATTTTGGCCTTGATTTTACCTGTGTATCCATGAACAAAAGATTGTCATAAAATGATTAAATGATACAATAAAGAAAATTAATTAATTAATCCCTAAAACTTCGGATTTTATAATAATAACATTTAATTATAAAAGTATTTATACTGAGTAAATAGAACGCAAAATGTAAAATAAATCAAAAAGTAAAAGAATTAAGACATTAAATAAAATAATTTAAAAACCGTCAGTCAAGAAATTACGAAACATTCTTGTTCAACATACAAATATAATGGGAGAGAATGTGCTTCTCTAAATTTTAAGGGGCTTAAGCGTTTCTATGATTTCTATTCTCAGCCATGATCGAGGTAAAATACATTCTGTTCTTCCAAGTTTTATTATTTTTAACTAGAAATCAATGGCACCTGAGACTTATTTAAAGTTCGACACTTAATCATAACAACTGGTCACCAAATAATTAATGAGTTAATTAACAGGTCAAGACAAATACATTTTATTTCATAGCGATCGCTCTATCTAGCGAATATTTTCAGGAGGAGGGCGTAAAGTACCTGTCTTTTTCAAACATGTCAAGACTTTTTCCGTGCCAAACCATTCGCAACACTATACACTTATTGAGCCATGAAACTGTTAATGGTAACGCTTTGAATGTTCAAAGACTACATTTGCCCTGATGATTCTCTTAGAAAAATGCTTTGTTTACAGCGGCGATTTCGCTCAAGACCTTCTACGCTAAACACGTGGCAAAGCCTTGCCTAATTGATTTTTTTTAATGATCCAACTCTACACCAGTTTCCCGAAGAATGTTTCAAACTCTACAAGGTCTAAAATCATTTTCTTTCCGTAGAGCGGTTTCTTAGAAACGGGAGCCAGCCAAAGAATTTGAGTTCAAGCCCCGTTTATGGAGCCACTTTCGCAGCATGGTGCCAATGGATCTTTAAACATTCCAAGTAAATGTATATCCATATAAAGTTTCCTGGTTAATCTCTATGCGTACTTTGAGTTAAAATTTCAACTTTATTATATGGTGAACCTTATTAATAGTATTAATACGATTTATATTTTAAATTTGACGCTTTCCTCTTCGTCGAGGTGTTCAACTTTAATTCGTGTGTCCCGCTGCTTCGAGAGTAGCGCGTTTAGCTCTGCCGCATCTCGGCATTCCAATTCTTCCCGTTTCATTATTGACGGAATTGATACCAGATCGATGAAGTCAAATGGCTCTTCTTTGATGCGCGTGGCGTCTATTTTCAAACATTCCTTGCCGAAGAGAGTCCCTCTACTGACGCGATGGTGGTCAATGCGGTCTGTAGGATCCGTTTCGCTTTTATTTGCATCGATAAAACTCGCTCTTCGAGTGAAAGATTTAATCTGTGAACTCGTTAACTGACGTAATTGCACTTTACAAGACTTGACTCCCATTTAGACGACATGTTGCGTTTAATTGTCTAATTTGTGGTGGCGTTATGGTGTCAAGTGCTTAGCTGACGCTTTTGCCAGTTTCCTTGCCTGCACTACCACAATTTCGAAGGTGAGATTTGAGAGATGACTTCTAAGTGAAGTTCTTATCGCATTCGGGACGACACTTGTGTGCTTTCCCTTGTGCGTGATTTAATTTTTCATGGCGGATTATATGCCATTGGCGTTTGGAGCTGTAGTCACATTTTGGACATTTGTAAGGCCACTCGTTCGTGTGCCTTCTTTTGTGTTCAATCATTGAGGATTTGTGTGCTGCTGAGTAACTACACTGGTCACATGTGAAAGGTTTCTCGTTTGTGTGCGTTCTTTGGTGAATTTTTAAATACTTTTTGATTGTGCATGTGTAGCTACACTGGTCACAATTGAATGGCTTCTCACCTGAGTGTCTTCTTTTATGAAATACCAAATAGCTCTTTAGCGCGGTTGTGAATTTACATTCGTCACATTTGAAAGGTTTCTCACCAGTGTGTGTTCGTTTGTGTGAAATGAGATGGATTCTTTGTGTTGCTGAGAAACGACACTTGTCACATTTGAAGGGTTTCTCGCCTGTGTGTTCTTTTGTGTAAAATCAATTGACTTCTTTGTGCAGCTGAGTAGCTACACTGATCGCATTTGAAAGGTTTTTCGCTTGTGTGCGTTCTCATATGTGCAATAAGTTGTACTTTCTTTGTACCAGAGTAACTGCACTGATCGCATTTAAAGGGATTCTCGCTCATGTCGATTCTTTTGTGTGCAATGAGTCTTTAATTATCTCTACCCGAGTAACCACTGATTATATCTGAAAGGTTTTTCCCTCGTGCGAGTTTTAGTTAAACGATACTTTTACGCGCTTGCTTAGTTACATTGGTCACATTGTATGGGTTTTTCGTACGTCTGAGGTTTATGTGCCTAGTAAAAAGGATCATTTAATGCGATGGTCACATTTATAAGGCTTTCTTCTCATACCTACTTTCTCCTGAATACTTAGTTTTGTTCTTAAGGGATTTAACACTTTAATACAGTTGATGACTTTGCACTTATTTACTCAATGCAGTTTCACATTTAAATTCGGTGCTTAGCGTTTTACTGACATTAATTTAGTTAATGTTATATTTCTTGTTAACGGTAAGACATCTCAGTAAGGGAAAGACGTAACCCTAAACCAAAAACATATTTCAAAATTAGGCACGTAGTAATTATATCGTTAACAGACGATAAAAACATAGTAAATTTATTAAGAACAATTGGATTTAAGATTTTCTTTGGTTCAAACTAGATCATTATATCTTTGAAACCTTTAAAAACGTGTATATTATATATTTCTAAAAATTTCCCATTATCCAAAATGGATTCAAATCATCTAGGTTGTTTTGAAGTTACAATGTTTTATACTTAAATAACTGAAAAATTGGCAGCCATTTAAAACCAAGATCCTATTTGTATGGCACAAAGTAAACCTTAATAATTTATTGGATTTTATCCCATATACAGCTCTGAAGTCGAGGTGTTAGTTAGATTTGAATACAGTAGTTGCTATACATAAGAGCCTTAGCAGACGACAAAAACTTCGTGTTCCAGTGCACGGCCCCCTGCACGCGCTCACGCTGCTCGCGACGATAGCGGCCCCGGCGATCGACTGAAAATTGCGAAAGTGAAATTAGTTAACTTTTTTCCTACATCGACCTTTGGCGCTGACGTAACAACTAAGAAATGGCTGGAGTATATGGCGAAAACGTTCCAATTTTTAGAGTTTCATTAATTATTACTAATTGTGTAATTTTAGGGTTATAATTTCTTTCCGTAATCTTTAAATTACTTATTAATAAATAAGTAAATTACGTTTGGATATTTTTTAAATCAAAATACGCGCCGAGAAAACCAGACAAAGAAGACGCTGTCGACGTTAAAATGTAAACAAAAGAACTAGTCATGTGTCCGCTTATCAGCTGTTGTTTTTCGATTTTATTCTTACAGTTCTTTGATAGTAAGTTGTTTTAATATTTACAAAGTTAACTTCAATTTAAGTAAATAAGTAGTAAATGTAATGCAGATTATAAAACTAGAATATTATTTTTACAGTTAACAAAGTCAGACAATGTTGAAGATTGCAGAAAATCTATGTATGAGACATGTAAGCATTCTAAATCACAGACTCACTAGTCTCACTCACAGTTCACAATATGGTTTAGGTCTAAATGTAGAGATTCCCATTTTTTTTACCATAATTTAAGTTAAAATTGGTTTTTGTTAATTGCTTTTAAGAATCTCGATAACTTAGTAGTCCCACGCTCACATTAAAGTAATCAGCTTTTTTCAAGTAAAATTCATCAAGATTCAATTAAAATTACTGGATGATGTAGGAACATGCTGGATGATGTAGGAACATGCTGGATGATGTAGGAACATGCTGGATGATGTAGGAACATGCTGGATGAGGTAGGAATATGCTGGATGAGGTTGAAATATGCTGGATGAGGTTGAAATATGCTGGATGATGTGGATAAACATTCTTTTCGTTTCTGATGGTAGTTATATTCGAATTTGAGACCTAATCGTATATTGGCTCATATGTAATGCCACCAATTAAGTAATAGGTAGTGACGTACATCTGGTTCCAAATCCTACGATTACGCATTAGCCTCACAACAGACTATCATTAACTGAAGTTCCTTAAAATGCAAACCACAAACCAATCTTCCATGTGAAGTGTATGCTTCGTTGACTACAAAATCATTCCTAGAGATGCTCTTAATCCACAGTTTGCATAAATTTTCATCAGCGGGTAACTGATGAAATGACACTTTGGTCTTCTTAAAAGTAGATGAACACAATGGAACAGAACAATGCTGGTATTTTTTAAATGGGTAATTTGGAGGGGCAGGTCACTTCCTTGATTAACGACGCACCTCTCAAAAGATTAAATCGTTATTATTTTGATTAAATTCAATTTAATTACGATTATGTTGATTAAATCATGTTTAATTAATTAATATAATTTTTAAATCTATTTAATCATGATTAAATGATTAAATCTGATATAAATGATTAAATCTGATATAAATGATTAAATCTGATATAAATGATTAAATCTGATTGAAACAATTAAATCTGATTGAAACAATTAAATCTGATTGAAACGATTAAATCGTGATTAGTATGATTAAATCGCGATTAGAAATTAGAACGAGAATCAGAATGATTATATTGGTGATTGGAATGATAATAATTGTGCGTGATTTTATCTAGCTTATTAGAATAATTTACTAAGTGATTAGAATTATTATTTCGTATTTACCGCGCTCGATAAAATCTCGATTCGACCGATTATATTGATTAAATCGTGATTAAAATGTTTAAATCATGATTAAGTTTAAATCGTGATTAAAATGTTTAAATCATGATTAAGTTTAAATCGTGATTAAAATGATTAAATCTAATTAAAATGTTTAAATCTGATTAAAATGATTAAATCCTGATTAAAAAGATTAGATCCTGATTAGAATGATTAAATCTCGTTTAAAGCGTGGTTAGATTTTCTAATCTTGATTAATTTTTGTTGAAGAAATAAAAAACAATGAAGATATTTTGTAACAAAGTCATTCAACAGTACTAGTCCGTTCTTACTAGTCAGTTTTCTGTTGTACTACCATCGTTTCATTAATTGCTATGTATATATATATTTTAACCAAGTCGAAAATAAACCGTTCATTACTTGTAGCTGATGTCACTGGATTTATTTCGGTATCTGCGCTCTGCTCCGTGTTGCTGTTGAAAACTTCAACAATTTTTTTAATTTTAATTACGCTGATTTAATCACGATTACCTTGATTTAATAATTTTACTATGATTAAGACGCACCCAAAATGGAAGTGACCTGCCCCTCCCGGTAATTTTCACTTATTAAAAAAACAGGATGTAACGCAGCCAGGGTAATGGCATTTGAGCAAATATTAATGTTTTATCTTATGCCAATTATAAAGAACAAAGTTTGGTGAATATGACAAAAATTATGAGCAGTTATCATAATTATAGTCTTAAATAACTACAAAATACAGTTTTTAATAACTTGAAAACTCATTGCCAATACAAAACTTAAACCATTTATGGTTAGGCTTAGCAATAAAATGTTACCACTCAAAATATTGAAATATTTATTAAAAAAATTTTTTTGAAATGAAAACTTACATACTTAAAAAGTGTAATTACTAATTGTTTGTTACAAACTTCTCCAAATTCAATAAAACAGTTGGAAAAAAACTTCTCTAATGCAAATTCATCGCCATTGAAACGTATGTTAAACTTCCCGCCTCTTTGATAGATTCCGGTTGTTACACCAGCGTTCCAAGCGACGGAAAATCGCTGTCGCGAAAATACATGGGGAGGAAATTCTTTGCCGGGGCCGCTATCGTCGCGAGCAGCGTGAGCGCGTGCAGGGGGCCGTGTCCAGTGCTATCTATACTCCCGAATTATAAACGTCCTACACTTGCGAAAATAACTCCATTTAGCCTGTCTATTGGACTAATTTACGGTAATCAAAAATAGCTAATCCTTTTTTGTAAATATACAATTTTTTTAGGTACATAAGGAAAACCAAGTAACTTGATGAATGTGATTTAGAAGCACTTGTATACAACTTCTGGATATATAAAATAGATTAGTATTTAAATTGTCAAGTTATGGATAGAATCAAGTAAGCATAGAAAAAGCTTAAATGATAGCTCTTATAATCCCTTTTAAATAAAATAAAAATACGTAGGTTTAAGACGATTTTCTATTATAAGAAAAATCTTTTTGCCTTCAACAGACATCTTTCATGTGAATTGTCTCACAAAGTCACAATTTTTTAAAATAGTCAATTTTTATAAATTAATTATTAATTAAATTCCTTCAAAATTATAAATTATTTTAGCTTTCAAGAGACATGGAACGCATGACATTTTCTTAGTTCAAATTACTTCGTCACGAGTTCATTTAATCTACAAAAATCCACTAATATATTTTTGTGCGTTGAAACACCACAATGCATGCTTTTCTAAAATACATTATAAACACTTACCCGAATTAACTATTTTTAGCTTTCTAAGGCATAGACTTACTTTCAATAATAAAAAGGGCTTAATGCATACAATACATACTTTTTAAACGAAGTTGTTTCCAACTTAACACCCAAACACAAAGACGAAGAAGATGGAAGTCACACCCATAGACATAATAAAGAAATAGACACCTTACGCGGAATTTGATTTGCCAAAAATATACGGGAGCGATAGCTAGCAGACAACCGGTATTTGTTCCGTATTCCTGTGGTACCACGTTTAAGCGACGCCTGTCGATTAGGCAAGAAAATAAAAAATCATCACTTGACACGTCACACATGTTCGTGTTTGTAATCTTTTAGGTACTCTGACGTGATTCGCGAATATTTTGGCTGTGAGAATTTAAAATAAGGTAAATGTTTATTATAATTTTTAAATAAGTCAATTAATTCTTTCAAAACCCAAAAAAAAGCAGCAGATGACCTTATAATTAAAAACAAAAAATTCTAATTGCGAAATGATATTTTGTCAAAGGCTTAAGTAACTCCTGTACTACTATCCGGCTTGTTGTGGTTATGGCTTGTTATGGGAACATTCTGAGATTCTAAATAGTAAATTGTAAACAAAAGTAAATGGATTTTGATGAAATGGATGATTCTACCTTGGATTAATAATGACTCCAAGATTCTACTAAAGGTATGTAGCTATTGTCCTTGAAATAAAATTAGCTTTTACAATTTAAGTCTGATGGCTTGACCCTTCATTTCTAGATTTTTGTCCTTCGCTAATTTGTGGAGTCTGAGCTTGCAATATAAATTAATAACTTTCTTAATGATGATGTTCGATTCCAACTTCAGCATCAAACATGTTCGTGGTGATCTGGTAATATGTCCATGCCAACAATATTTCGTAATACAGTTCTAGTTCTTAGACTACATTTCTTTTATAGGGAGAGGAATATCTCTTCATAACAACTAAACAAAATTGGCTAAAAACCAAGGAGATCTTACTCAAATTATAATAACATAATTAAACCTACATGAAATGATCCTTGTTCAAAATTTAAAGGTGAGAAGTTAGCATCACCGGTTTTTTCTATTTCACTTTCAACTGGATGTAATTTCTTTAAATTAAATAAAAAAATTATTTTGACTATTTTTACTTGTTTTAATTCTATGGAAACCAAACCAGAGTTGGAATGGCTTTTGGTGTGACCCACCTTTTGCCATTTACAATTTGTATATCCTGTTCTAAAAAGTGATCATTACAAATTAAATCATGATTTGAATGTGTCGCGATTTACAGCAATTGTCCATTGAGAAAGTATTGTAGGTTTAGATAAGGGAAACCTATAGTTATAAAAAGATTAAATAAGAATGAATATTCATCGAAATAATATGATAGTTTAATCCTACTTATAAAGCGCCACTAAACTTAAGTGGCGCTTTAGACTAGGCGCCCACTGGCTCTCTGTTTCGTATCCGTCCTGGCTTCCACAAGGCATTATCTCCGTTACGAAGCAAAGGCTTGTGGAAGCCAGGACAGAGACGTTTCGAGGAGCAGTGAGCGCTTGGCCTAGGCCATGTAGTGCCTAACGCATAGGAATATTTATCCGGTTTAAAATCAGACGCAAAAACTTAAGGGGTGAATTTGATAAATGGGTAGTACTTTTATGTTAGCTAACATGTTTCATAATTCGTTTGTTATAGAAAAAGTGTTTTCTACTAAAAATCTTGTTTTTATTTGGTAAAAAAAGGTTAATTTTAGTGTTTTTACGCATTGCAATAACAAGTAAAACAATACCGGAAAAGGTTTCATTCCATAAGTAGGATTAAATTATCATATTATTTCGATGAATATTCATTCTTATTTAAAATCTTTTTATAACGAAACCTACAATACTTTCTCAATGGACAATTGCTGTAAATCGCGACACATTCAAATCATGATTTAATTTGTAATGATCACTTTTTAGAACAGGATATACAAATGGTAAATGGCAAAAGGTGGGTCACACCCATAGCCATTCCAACTCTGGTTTGGTTTCCATAGAATTAAAACAAGTAAAAATAGTCAAAATAATTTTTTTATTTAATTTAAAGAAATTACATCCAGTTGAAAGTGAAATAGAAAAAAACCGGTGATGCTAACTTCTCACCTTTAAATTTTGAACAAGGATCATTTCGTGTAGGTTTAATTATGTTATTATAATTTGAGTAAGATTTCGTTGGTTTTTAGCCAATTTTGTTTAGTTGTTATGAAGAGATATTCCTCTCCCTATAAAAGAAATGTAGTCTAAGAACTAGAACTGTATTACGAAATATTGTTGGCATGGACATATTACCAGATCACCACGAACATGTTTGATGCTGAAGTTGGAATCGAACATCATCATTAAGAAAGATATTAATTTATATTGCAAGCTCAGACTCCACAAATTAGCGAAGGACAAAAATCTAGAAATGAAGGGTCAAGCCATCAGACTTAAATTGTAAAAGCTAATTTTATTTCCAGGACAATAGCTACATACCTTTAGTAGAATCTTGGAGTCATTATTAATCCAAGGTAGAATCATCCATTTCATCAAAATTCCATTTACTTTTGTTTACAATTTACTATTTAGAATCTCAGAATGTTCCCATAACAAGCCGGATAGTAGTACAGGAGTTACTTAAGCCTTTGACAAAATATCATTTCGCAATTAGAATTTTTTGTTTTTAATTATAAGGTCATCTGCTGCTTTTTTTTGGGTTTTGAAAGAATTAATTGACTTATTTAAAAATTATAATAAAAATTTACCTTATTTTAAATTCTCACAGCCAAAATATTCGCGAATCACGTCAGAGTACCTAAAAGATTACAAACACGAACATGTGTGACGTGTCACGTGATGATTTTTTATTTTCTCGCCTAATCGACAGGCGTCGCTTAAACGTGGTACCACAGGAATACGGAACAAATACCGGTTGTCTGCTAGCTATCGCTCCCGTATTAACCCTCCGTAGAATCTTGGGTCTATTTCTTTATTATGTCTATGGTCACACCAGCGCGCGCCATCTGCTTTAATTCTAAAATTAGGAAAATAAAAACTTAACTGTGCAGTAGAGTACCCGAAAAACGAATTAAGCTATGGGCGTTACTATGATTTAAAACATTACCAATTAATTTAAACTTAAATACGGGAATAATGATTAAATCCACTAAAAACTTTGTTTACTATTTAAATCACCAAAATGAAATTTACCATGTGAAAAGTAATTAATTTTTTTATTAGTTTAAGTCTAATGATCAATAAATTTGGGTAGGGTTGGTTATAGTAAACCGCAAATTACCGTCTACTATCTATAATTAATCTATTGGCCTGAAATTATTATGACAGTCAGTCTAATTCAAATTAATGTCAATGACTCAGCAATATGTCATCTATCGATTGATATAAAATTTAGAAATGAATCTCCTATAGCAGACTAAATATTGAGGTTCAAAGCAACACTAAAATATCGGGATGAAGGCATTTATCATTTAAATTGGGATTTATTAATCCTAAAAGTAAAAACGACCAACATGGCGAGTGACAAACAGTATTTATTTATAAAAAGACGAAACTATTAGTTACGGGACCCTTCGGTTGCATCATCAGATGTGATTCTAGAGATGAGAGGGAGGTCACAAATCAACTTGGGAGAGGGGGTTGTGAGGAAAATGAGATAATGCTTTAATAATTAATTATTGAATAAATACGGAATTATACCAGAAGTAAGTAGGTGGGGTGGTTGAGTGGTTAGCACTTTAGCCTCGCAGCAAGAGGAGCCGGGTTCGATCCCAGCTAGTGGCACTGTCTGAAAATCCGGAACCACTCCTTCTGCGTAGAGTTTGTAAGTTCTCTCCCCACTGGTTAAAGGGGTTTTCCACCGATATCTTCGGTTTCCTCTTCCCATAAAAACTTGCTGAGGTTAACGGTAATAGTTAGTGTAGGGAGCTGTTGGCTTATGGCACGCCAAACCGGACAAAATTCGTCTACCACTCGCTATATTCATACTTTACCTCTTGTTATATTCATACTTGGTCTTGCTATACTCATACTTGGTCTTGTTATATTCATACTTTACCTCTTACTATACTCATACTTGGTCTTGTTATATTCATACTTGGTCTTGCTATACTCATACTTGGTCTTGTTATATTCATACTTTACCTCTTACTATACTCATACTTGGTCTTGTTATATTCATACTTGGTCTTGCTATACTCATACTTGGTCTTGTTATATTCATACTTGGTCTTGCTATATTCATACTTGGTCTTGCTATATTCATACTTGGTCTTGCTATATTCATACTTGGTCTTGCTATACTCATACTTGGTCTTGCTATACTCATACTTGGTCTTGTTATATTCATACTTGGTCTTGCTATATTCATACTTGGTCGTGTTGTATTCATACTTGGTCTTACTATATCTATACTTGGTTTGGTTATATTTATACTTTTTCTCTCTCTTATACATCGAGGTCTCTCATACATCGCACCTCTCTCTCATACTTCGTCTCTCTCTCTCTACTCTAACTTGGTCGTTCACTATTCATACATCGCACCTCTCTCTCATACTTCGACTCTCTCTCTCTACTCTAACTTGGTCGTTCGCTATTCATACATCGCACCTCTCTCTCATACTTCGTCTCTCTCTCTCTACTCTAACTTGGTCATTCACTATTCATACATCGCACCTCTCTCTCATACTTCGACTCTCTCTCTCTACTCTAACTTGGTCGTTCGCTATTCATACATCGCACCTCTCTCTCATACTTCGTCTCTCTCTCTCTCTCTCTCTCTCTCTCTCTCTCTCTCTATCCATAGTTTCCTTAGCTTTCTCTCTAGCTACATACCGTCGAGCTATCAAATTCGAAGGTCGTCTGTCTCGAACTTTGTACCGCGCGCTTTTGACGCCGACTATATTTGGCCAAGTTAAGTGAGAACTTGACCAACAGCAAAACTATTCTGTCTCAGCCGTATTTTATTGTACAGGGTGTTTGGGAATTAAATTTCCATAATTAAAAAATTACTTTTGAAAGAAATTGAAATTAAAATTCCTCACTTTTGAAGGGTATTCTGCGTCTTTCAAAAGTCAATTAAACCGTAGCGCTGTAGTCTGACCCAGGTAGCAATGACCAGTTATTTCTTAACTTAATATCAACGTTGATATTAGGTGCATACTTTCAACTCTTTTCAACGTTATATTTAATGATAGTTATATACGTTGTAATACCGTTTCAATTTACAAATATTATATTATTTATATATAGAAAAAAAACGATTATTTTTCAAAACATTTATCATATTTTCGGAAGTTTTCATTAAAATTATCTTTATTTTCTTTAATTTTCTTTTATAGTTTTCGAATTTACAACTGAAAACTATTAAACATCCTTATTCTTAAATTAAAACAGATACTTGTAAATGATAACTCCGTTTTTCTTGGCATCAACATTTTCTTTAATGTTACAGCGCCACCTAGGTTCAAGTATTTCAATTTCAAGTACTTTTCTATATACGTTAAGGCAAACACTAATGTGAAATTAAACTTACAGTGATTTATTCAAAATAAAATATTAATCTTCATAAACAATTTGTTTATTTCTATAGTTAATATCTTCTATTCGTTAGTATTATGAAGATAATACATATAACATCTAATAATGATATAAATAATAGGTGGTATTCACGAGAAGATGGCGGCTATTGCTCTAAGGTAGATAGTTATGGGGGAAAGGGGGATGACACTAGCCTTCCACTACAGTAATGATGACGTCACGATAATTCACCTTATATTAACAAATAAACGATTAAATATTGTTTTTCTTACGTTTTAATATAAGCATGTTTTCGAGAAAAACGTTTTTTAAATGTTTATAAAACTAAAAGTTCCATAATATCGTTTTAATACTAGAAAAAGACAAAAACGTTTTTAGAAACTAACTGATTAAACATAAACACTATGAGACATCGCTTATTATTGGGTCATTGGATTTGGTTATATACGAAATAGACTGAGCTATTAAAAGTTTAAAACCAAATACAAGTTTTCAACATTTTTTGCAAGGCTTAGATTAATTAATGACATTTGTTTAACCCCTGGTCTTAAAATAATGGTCATGCTCATGGCTTTTTTTTATTGTATTTCCAGATGCTCTTTTCCTATTCTGTTTAGTGTAATAACCTATTTAGAAATTTAAAGGTAATGGAATATTTAAAATTAAGGACACTATTGGATTAAAACTGTGAAATTTTAATTTTTCAGGGATTTGAGTTATATCGCTTTTATTATGCACTGATAAAAATATTTTTTTGAAACTAGAACCATTATCACACTTGGTCTGTTAACAGCTCTTGAGGAACATAAAGGGCATTTCATTTAAATTTGGTTAGATATAGGATAATATTATTAACTTTTGGGGGTGATTTTTCAATATTTTAATGTTATTGTGGAATCCAAATGTCCGTAGAAGTGGGGAGAGCTATTTTGTGGTAGATTGTAGGCGGACTGAAACACCTACAACTGGGCAGTTCGAAGATTTCGGCGTACGCGAGCTTACTAATGTCGTATTTTCTTAAAAATATCGAAGAAATTAATCAGGCGTGATTTAGCTGAGGAAATTAGATAAAATAATTTATTGAAAAATAAACTATAAAAATGGTTACAATTAAAAGTAATAAACTGAAAAATTCTGAGTTAGAAAAATAGTGAAACAGATAAAAATTCGCTAAGGTGATCTGCTCACTTCGCCAGAAATGTCCAACTGGCGACAAAGAAAGCATCTCTTTCCCTCCAAAATGTTCTGGCGCGAACTTTCCACGCAGTCCTATTGGTCAAACGGGTTTTCACTTGACCGCGGCTTGGGAAAACTTTTAACGCCGGATATGAGCGGTGACAATACCGCGAAAAAAAACCCAGGAATGTACAAGGTATTGGCGTAGAGACAATTAGCGGGGGTTTATGTTTTTGGTGTTTTATATGTTTGTGTGTCCGTTTCTCAGTTTACAAAAATAAGATTCAACAGTTATAGCAAGGGAAGGTAAAATTACCTGTTCTATAATTGTTTTGGAAGATGTTGCTAAATGTATTGGCCTATACGGTTAGTGTTCGGAATTGTTTATTCACTATCCACAAATTTTCCGATTTATTTAAAAAACGTTGGTAAAAAGAATATCATTTTAACTTATTTAATTATGTTTTTTACACAACCAAGCATTTATTGGAATAAAAGTGGTATTTATTTAAATAATTGTTTGTTTTATTTAAAAAATAGGCTTATTCACTTTCGATTATTTAAACATTTTACAAGTTTTATTCAACTATAACCAATATATTGGTTATTTAAATAAATATTATTTAAATATAGCCGAGCTTATTTTATTCACGATCTCTAGAGTACCTGAATTTAAAGCTTATTTGTATAATGTACCCGATATTAAATCAATTTAAACGTTAATATAATGGTTTTAAAATAGCTTAAAAAACGTTCCGAAAATAACGTTTTTTACGTTACTCTAATAAACGTTCAAAATTGGTTAGAATTTAGTTTTTAGAAACGTTTTATCAACCGTTTTTTAGCGCGTTCCTTAGCCGGACATGATCAACTAGTCTTTAATTATCAGCTACTCATCAACTGTTTTTTAACGGTTTTTCAACGAAATTTTGCTTCCTGGGAACTGCTAATGCAGTGCTGTCTTTCCCATTGAACCCGTTGGGCCAGTGCCAAGAGTTCGAGAGGAGCCCCTCGGGCTAAAAAAACCCATTCAACATTAAAAATGTATTTTTGCAATAATGACTCAGACATTTTATCGCGACCGGCGGGCGTCACATATTTAGTCTGAGCTGATTTCTACCTTCGATTATTTGTTCTCAAACACCTACAGTTTTCTGGATAGAGGCAATTTTTTAGGCTGACTATGTGTACAGCGCGAAGTCGACGTCAAACGACCTGGCAGTAGGACCGTGCAAGATATTTTCCACTATTTGATTCGACTAAATTATGACGTTAAATTTCGGGTTTACCTTTCACACCGATCAAAGTTTTTTATTAATATTCTTAAATACCAAATAATGAAAAGGCCTTTATTAAAAGGGGTGTAAAAATGTCGACCCTCGCAGCAATATTTGAAATTATATGAAAACGAATTTCCTGTCTCGCGTAGTTTCGTGTTTTCGGTTTAAAATCGTCTGCGTTTCAGACGTCGTGTAACGAAATAGCAGTTTCTAATTGGTCTTTCACATAAATTCAAATTTTGCTGGGAGGGTCGCCATTTTTACCAACCTTTTAATAAAGGCCTCTGTTTAAAGCGGTGGTTGCGAAATGTCTCGGCTCTTTCAGCCGCGATAGTTTGGCCTTTACTTGGACCATTCCATTGGTCGTCGTATGGGGGGGGGGGTGGCGCAAATTCATCGGGATATTTTGACTCGCGATTCAACGGGGCAATACACTCTTTTTCGCGCCTTTATTTGACCCTTCTAACTTGCCTCCCGCTCGTAGGTTATTACCTCTGCCCTCAGCGGGGAGTCTAGTATCCACTCTTTAGGTATCCATAATGGAGGATGAGGCTGAAAGGGGAAAACAAAACATGGACGCGCCTAAAAATACCGCGAAAAAGAGTGTATACTATTCCGCGTCGGTGCTTAACACTTCTCCGCCCGGCACCTCCTTTGGGGAATAGCTCTATGGCTTCTAAAGTCTTCTTTTTGGAAATATTTAATGTCTTTGAATAAATTAATTTCAAACATGGGCGCAGCGCTCAAAAACATAAATTTTTACTATTTGATTTTGTTTTAAATTATTTGGCATTCCCATCAAATTTTCGTCAGTGAGCGTTGCAACTTTTGCAGAGAAGTAGTAGTGTGATATTGATTATTTGTTCGTAATTTATTTCATGTATGACATACGTTGGTTGGCGCCATATAAAATTTTTTAACCTAGCGCCACAAACCCTCAGAACGCCACTGAGCGTGCCCCCTTCAACTAGATGGTTAACTTTTATTCAATAGATAAAGCTTTCAAAATTATTCGTAAAACGTTTTGATCGAGTAATTTATTTATATTTCTGTATTATCCGATTAATTTTTTGATAAATTTGTAAAATTAATCGGAAAAACGACATTTTTTTCGATAAAAAGCTCAAATTTTACGAATAATACATGTTTTTTTAATAATTTTCCGAAATATTAACCGGTAAATTTCTTTGTTTAAATTTTTTTAACGAAAAAATCAATTTAAACATGGATAATGATTAACCGTCTCCGACCTCTACCTTCAACTGAAAAATCCTGGCTACGGGCCTGCTTCCACCGGTTTTCTTCTGCTAATATAAAGATTAGAAATCACTAAAATATAGAATATGAATTCACATTGTAATACGAAGGTCAAAGATTCAAAGTGTTACTTGGATAATATTTGCAGTAGCGTAGCCAGGATTTGGTTTCGGGGAGGGCACACAATGAAAAAAAGTAAAACAAAAAATTAAAAAATTGTACATACAACCATACATTTCGGAGGGGGGGGGGGGCACGTGCCCCTGGCTACGTCACTGAATATTTGGTAAGGGGAATAATATAACAAAACAGCGATAGAAAATGTGGGCGGGGAATGGGGTTTTCGGTCGAAAAACGTTTTAAAATCGTGAAGTCACCCAGATGCGATCCCATTGCAGGATCTCATCTCAGTGACGTCACGATGTTCGTTAGCAACGAAGTTACCAAACTTAGCCCTTAGCAACCACAGCGTATCGAGGCACGGCCAACTTCGATAGCGCGTACCGCGCTTTAGCAGCCCCGTCAATCGCCTGAATTTACCGTGTATATATTTTCCCACCAGGCTTTCGCTACGACAAAAAATTAACGTTAGTCAGATAGGAAAATTCCACAAAAAGCAATTATTTTTAAATAAATTTAAAAAAACATTGAATTAAACCGAATGTAGGTTAATATTTAACTAATAGTATAATATTTTTTAATGATTCTAATTTTTTAACGGTGTTTATAAATTATAAAAGAGTTAAACAGAAACCAAGAACATCCTCTAGATGTTGTCAACAACATAGAATAATACTTGAAACACATGTAAATAAATAAATAAAACAAAAAGTGAAAAGAAGATTCACTGTAACTTCAGGGTAAATATATTATTTTAAATTTTTTTATTATATAATATTAAGTTAAAATATATTACAAGCGCAATAAATTATAATTTTAGGTTTCAACAAGTTTTAAACTATCCTCTTTTTAAACCTAGAATAATATTGTAAATTTAGTAAGGGCCGGTTTGTAATTTTATCTGACTGAAATTTTTTTCCATAAAAAAGGTACAACCCTGAACAGAAATCATCCTCCTTGAAGCTGAAGAGCATCTATCTTTTACCTATTTAGTTCCAAAGCTGTACCTAAGCTTCTTTTATCTTCAATTATATTAGTTTTAAGATTCTTACTCTTAAAAATAATTAGATTTACAGAAAATACTACCTAAGAACGGTTATAAACTCGTGAATTAAATATATATATACTATCATATGTAACATAATTACTCATAAGTGTGCCTCTGTATAACATTTCCATATAAATAAATTCAATGAGACCTTGTTTCACACGGAGACCCAAAAATGCAAAAATTCTTAAAATCCTCGCGCTATTGAAATGGTTAACATGGAAACGAAATTGTATGATCGCGAGGCACGAGCTAATAGATTGTTAAAGTTACAAACGCACGCGGAATTCTTAAATAAATTCCGTTTCCCATTAGTAAAGCTGATGACGCGTTTTTCGCCACTAAGCTGAAAGTGACGTAATTTACGTCATATCCCGTGAACAAGGTTTCATTAAAGAAAATGCTTTTTTGGCATACTTATGAGTGATTATGTTACATATGATATATTAATAAAGATTTGTTTTTATTTAAGATTTATAAATTTTAAGAGAGACATTATTTACGCGTAAAAACGCTCTAAACACGTCTACAGCCTTCAAAACTATGCATTCTAATATGGCGCCTTCGCGTAACAAACGCGTCTCTTTTTCTTCATTTAATTTTTATAAGGTAATATTTTTTTAATTATGAATTATACGTAAATATATTGCGAAAAGATAGTTTAACTTACTATACCTTGTTTTTTATAAATAGGAAAGTGGAAATCCAAAGAAAAAATATTTTTCCGCGATTTCATTAACATTAGATGCGAGGCTATTGACGGGGCCGCTAAAGTGCGGTACGCGTGATCGAGGCAACCTTTTATAGCCTAAAATTAACTAACCTTGGCCAAAACCGTCTTTTAGAAAAGGTCCGAAATTTCCGTCTACTACCTTATTTTCGCCTAGTACAATACATCTACTTGCAAAATGATTGCAAATCGCAGAATACCTTTCAAATGTGGGGAAAAGTCACGTATCTCGAATTACTAATCTTTTGAACTCAGGTAGATTCTCATTCTTCAAATTTAATTTCCAAACACCCTGTACAATAAAATACGGCTGAGACAGAATAGTTTTTCAGTTGGTAAAGTTCTCACTTAACTTGGCCAAATATAGTCGGCGTCAAAAGCGCGCGGTACAAAGTTCGAGACAGACGACCTTCGAATTAGATAGCTCGACGGTATGTAGCTAGAGAGAAAGCTAAGGAAACTATGGATAGAGAGAGAGAGTGAGAGAGACGAAGTATGAGAGAGAGGTGCGATGTATGAATAGCGAACGACCAAGTTAGAGTAGAGAGAGAGAGAGTCGAAGTATGAGAGAGAGGTGCGATGTATGAATAGCGAACGACCAAGTTAGAGTAGAGAGAGAGAGACGAAGTATGAGAGAGAGGTGCGATGTATGAATAGCGAACGACCAAGTTAGAGTAGAGAGAGAGAAACGAAGTATGAGAGAGAGGTGCGATGTATGAATAGCGAACGACCAAGTTAGAGTATAGAGAGAGTCGAAGTGTGCGAGACCTCGATGTATAATAGAGAGACAAAGTATAGATATAGTAAGAACAAGTATGAATATAGCACGACCAAGTATGAATATAACAAGACCAAGTATGACTATAGTAAGACCAAGTATGAGTATAGCACGACCAAGTATGAATATAACAAGACCAAGTATGAGTATAGTAAGACCAAGTATGAGTATAGTAAGACCAAGTATGAGTATAGTAAGACCCAGTATGAGTATAGTAAGACCAAGTATGAGTATAGTAAGACCAAGTATGAATATAACAAGACCAAGTATGAATATAACAAGACCAAGTATGAATATAACAAGACCAAGTATGAATATAACAAGACCAAGTATGAGTATAGTAAGACCAAGTATGAGTATAGTAAGACCAAGTATGAATATAACAAGACCAAGTATGAATATAACAAGAGGTAAAGTATGAATATAGCGAGTGGTAGACGAATATTGTCCGGTTTGGCGTGCCATATTGGCTCGCGTGGCATGAAGGGCTTGCCACCACCCTCCTACGCATTGTAACCCGGCCACCTGTTACTTGATCACGCACAAGCAACATTGTTTATGTGGTCGAAGGTGGTGCCTTGGGTATTAGCTCTATTTTAAAAAAAATATATATATAGAGTAATGAAACATTTTCTGTTCAATTTAAAATAGTTGTTAAACCAACATACGATTTTTCAATCTTTAAATGAAATTTCACCGATTTTTTTTAAATATGTTCAGCGAGGGCCGAAGAAAAATCTTTAAGGAGGCTACTCTCAGTACGATGAGATAGAACCCTGCCGGAGCAAACGGTCACCTTGTGACATTGGTGCAGAAACAAATGGAGACAGGGAAGATCCTTGCGCACACTTTCGAGTAGACGGTCGCGGCGAATCACGTTGAAAGCGTGTAATAAGGCGGCCCAGCCAGAATATTAGTTTCACATAGACGCAAAGTATCAAAGGTTAAGAAGTTAAGCTTCCTTCGATGTCTTACGACGTGCAATAATAATCCAAAATAAATAATTTACAACGTCGAAAAATATTCCTTTTATAACATGTCGAAAGAAATTATCTAATTCAAAAATCCCGCCAATTATAATCCTACTCTAGCAAATCGAAAGAAATTGTCTAATTCAAACTTCCCGCAACCCGCAAATTATAATCCTATTCTAGCATATTGAAAGAAATCGTCTAATTCAAACTTCCCACCACCCGCCAATTATAATCCTATTCTAGCATATTGAAAGAAATTGTCTAATTCAAACATCCCGCCACCCACCAATTAAAATACTATTCTAGCATATCGAAAGAAATTGTCTAATTCAAACTTCCCGCCACCCGTCAATTAAAATCCAATTCTAGCATATCGACAGAAACTGTCTAATTCAAACTTCCCACCAAACTACATGCAATAATTCAAACTTCCCGCCAAAGTAAATGCAATAATTCAAACTTCCCGCCAAACTAACTGCTCGCTGTATAGCTCCATCTACCATGTCGTCGCTTTCCAGGACGCCGACAACACTTAACGACATTCCGTCCATAGCAATAGTGTCACTTCGAATATATATTCGATGTGAAACTAAAACATTGACTTTCCACAAAACCATGGGACGTAAATGAGGACCGCAAGTTGGCGAAATATGTGAGAGAGGCAACTTAGCGGCCAGGTGGCGAATGGTATTACGATTAGATGCGACAATAAGAGCTGATCAGCTACTAACTAGAATGAAGTAATCAGAATGGCCAGATTGATGTTCACTGCAGAGACGCGAGGGTAGCGGCGTCGTTACGGGCGAAAGAGTCGTCGGAACATACAAAACGAACAGCGGCCCGTTTTTTCGCCAGCAGTCTTTCAAGTTGATTTTCATTTTATTAAAATAACTCTTCTCTTTAAATTTAATAAGCCTATGTCTCGAGTGTACGACATTTTAACAAATGTCGAATCCCTCAGTAGAAGGAAAGTGAGGGCGAGACATCGATCCCGGGGTCGGGGTCAGGTTCGGGATCGGGGTCCGGGATTTAAGGGGTGAAATGAGGGTAAAATCGTCCAAAAGTCAATGTATTTAGGGTATTTCTCGCGACGATTTGTTTTCCCACATATCAACATATTGTGTCCAGGCCAACTTGTTCATTTATCTACGCTTATCTCGAAAGATACTTGAACGTATATCTTATCAAATTTTATCGTACGTAATAAGTTGAAATGATGTAAAAATTGATAACCTAGGCGACGCGTGCGCAGATTACCCCGGGGGACGCGGTTAATTTGAATTTAAGAGTGTTTTGACGTCATGGAATATTCGTTGTTAAAGTAGAATGGAAATATTTTTAAACTTCATTTTAATATCATTGTAGTACGCTTGACACTTGAACCAATCTCACGAGTATTTCTTAAAACGAATATCTCGATCGCGTTTTATCGTACGAAATAAGTGGAAATTATGTAAGTTGTATGATTAATAACCTAGGCAGGAAGATAGCGCGCGCGTGCGCGGATTACCTGGGAGGCGCGGATTGCCCGGGCGCGCGGTTAATTTGAATTTAAAACATGGATTCCCTCTCCGAAATAATTCATGTACCCAAAATTGGACCGCAAGTTTTTTTCTTTTAGGGGAATCTCTATGGGAGTTTAACATTACAATAAAGCTAATAGGTCCAGTTTGAGGTACTTTTGGTCCGAAATGGGGTACATAGGGCCGAAAATGGTGACTTTGGTCGTTTTAAGGGTACTTTTGGTCTATTTTGGTTCATTTTTGGGTACATCAGAAAAGCAGTTGGAAAAACGAAGAGCCTTATTTTTTTTTTCCACCCATCTCCAAACTCCAAAAATTTATTGCTATAATTTATTTATCCCTTCCGTAGGTATAAAATAAGATAAAAACCACTTACCTATATTTTAATTACGGTAAATTAAAAATACTTAATTAGTGTACTAAGTTACGTTTAAAAAAACCTTTTGTAACAATTCCAATATGTAAATATAGGTATAAGGATTGAAAAAATACTTAAAGTGGTTTTACTGATAAACTCTAAAGGAATTTAACTTTAAAGGGTATCTTAGATTATTGTTTTTAATTTTATTCAAGTTGAAAACGTATTCAGAGTCCTTCAAAGTACTATAAAAGGATTTTATTTACGAACTTAATTCATATTTTCTTCAAACTTTCAATTCGCTTTTATTACTATTTAAATACGGTAAAATATAATTCTTATACACAAATATAGTCAGAAAGATACTATAAAACACTAAAATTAAAATTAAATTAAATTTGTGTGGATACTAATAACTTTCACGCTTTATTTAAGTCAAGCCAATAAAAACAATTACCTATATTTTAAATACGATAAAATATAAATACATTTCCGATATGTAAATAGGTAGAATAACACTATGAAAAGTTCCTTTTTCTTCTTTTAATACGACAACACACAACTCTGATACGCAAATATATAAAGAAAATATAAAAAAAATTTACTCTACGTTCGATACGTTAAAATACATTTCCGATACACAAATATAGATAAAGAAATACTATAAAATGTAAAAAGGTAGAAAAATACTACACATTAACCATTATGAATTTAAGCTTACAACATCCTTCACGTATAGAGCATAACATATATGTTCAGAGTTAACTTGTTTCCTCGTTATCTTTATCGCATGTGTTTTAAATAGCGTATGGAATAAGTTAAGAATGTACTGAAATGGTGTATGTTTAAACCTCGTAGAATAAAGAGTAAAACATATGTTCAGAGTCGGCTTGATTACTAAAGCGAATAACACAGAGACGTTTCCGGTGTAGTCACATAGGAAGAAAAATACTACAACACTCTCTATACTCTACATTCAACACGTTAAAATATACTTCCGAAATGCCAATATAGGTAGTAAAATACTACAAAATCTCTATACTTTACCTTCAATACGTTAAATTACATTCCAATATGTAAATATAGGAGGAAAAATACTACAAAAGCCTCTTTTCTTGGCGTTCAATATGTTAAAAAAGATTTCTGAAATGCAAATGTAGGTAGTAAATACTACAAAATCTCTATACTCTACCTTAAATACGTTAAATTACATTCCAATATGTAAATATAGGTAGTAAATACTACAAAAGCCTCTTTTCTTGGCGTTCAATATGTTAAAATAGATTTCTGAAATGCAAATATAGGTAGTAAATACTACAAAAGCCTCTTTTCTTGGCGTTCAATATGTTAAAATAGATTTCTGAAATGCAAATATAGGTAGTAATTACTACAAAAGCCTCTTACTCTACGTTCAATACGTTAAATTAATGATATGCCTCCGATCGAATCGTTCATTTTTTCCTATTTAAATATACGCATTTAAATTAGAATTGCTTCTAGTGTTCGGCAGTCGATTAATTTTTATCCACAAATTTTCCGATTTATTTAAAAAACGTTGGTAAACAGAATATCATTTTAACTTATTTAATTGTGTTTTTTACCCAACCAAGCATTTATTTGAATAAAAGTGGTATTTATTTAAATAACCAATAGTTAAATAAAAATTGTTAAATGTTTAAATAATCGAAAGTGAACAAGCCTATTTTTTAAATAAAACAAACAGACTTTAGAGTTGATAAGATTTGTAAATATCATTTGAAACTAATAATTTTCACGCTTTATTTAAGTCAAGCAATTACATTTTTAAAAATGAAAGAAGTTAAACAATATAAAAATTTGTAAATATTGTAAATATTTTTAGGTAATAAAGAAATTAAGAAATGTTTTAATTAAAATATCTTTCATTTTCTACTACATTTTTAAAAATGAAAGAAGTTTAACAATATAATTATTCTAATATAATTTCAAAATCAGGTATTATTTAAAGTACAAATGCATAATTTAGTGAAGCAATTCTTATTTAAATACTTTTATTTAATTAATTTGTGTATCTGAAATGTATTTATTGAAAAATAAGTGGGTTTTACTATTTATCACGGTTTTATATATATATATATATATATATATATATATATATATATATATATATTGGAATTGTTACAAAAGGTTCTTTTAAACGTAACTTAGTACATTAATTTATTTTGGAAGTTCAAAACGTATTAAGAGCCCTTCAGAGTACTATAAAAGGATTTCATTTACAAACTAAATTAATATTTTCTTCAAACTTTAAATTCGTTATAATTTGAATTTAAATGAAAACATCATGGATTATAGGTGCGTAATCTACTATTAGACCGAACGGATTAAAAAAATACTTAAAGTAAGTGGTTTTACTGATAAACTAAAGGAATTTAACTTTAAAGGGTATCTTAGATTATTGTTTTTAATATTATTCAAGTTCAAAACGTATAAAGAGTCCTTCAAAGTAATTTAAAAGAATTTTATTTACGAACTAAATCCATATTTTAGAAGTTAGTTTGTATGAAATACTTACTAATACCTGAAAAATGGACTTTAGAGTTGATAAGATTTGTAAATATCATTTGAAACTAATAATTTTCACGCTTTATTTAAGTCAAGCAATTACATTTTTAAAAATGAAAGAAGTTAAACAATATAAAAATTTGTAAATATTGTAAATATTTTTAGGTAATAAAGAAATTAAGAAATGTTTTAATTAAAATATCTTTCATTTTCTACTACATTTTTAAAAATGAAAGAAGTTTAACAATCTAATTATTCTAATATAATTTCAAAATCAGGTATTATTGAAAGTGCAAATGCATAATTTAGTGAAGCAATTCTTATTTAAATACTTTTATTTAATTAATTTGTGTATCTGAAATGTATTAATTGAAAAATAAGTGGGTTTTACTATTTATCACGGTTTTATATATATATATATATATATATATATATATATATATATATATATATTGGAATTGTTACAAAAGGTTCTTTTAAACGTAACTTAGTACATTAATTTATTTTGGAAGTTCAAAACGTATTAAGAGCCCTTCAGAGTAGTATAAAAGGATTTCATTTACAAACTAAATTAATATTTTCTTCAAACTTTCAATTCGTTATAATTTGAATTTAAATGAAAACATCATGGATTATAGGTGCGTAATCTACTATTAGACCGAACTAATTAAAAAAATACTTAAAGTAAGTGGTTTTACTGATAAACTCTAAAGGAATTTTGGAATTTTCTAGAATAGCAAAGTAAAACTAAAACGTAAACCAAGTTTAAAACGAAACTAATAACTGGGAGAAAGGTTGGCGCCCGTGCCCCAGCGTCCGCGCCAGCCCCGTCGGTGCCCCATTTCACATTTCAGACGTCGACGGAGGCTCGGGGCACCATCAGGGCGAGGGCGCGGACACTGGGGCACGGGCGCCACCCGCGTCTCAATGTCTGACTATCATCTCGCAGTTCCATACTGGGCTATTTGACCATCAAAATGACCAAATACACGTATATTTGAACATTTCCTTGACTACATGACTGAAAAATTGTTTAAAGCTCCATCTACTTGGTTACAAAATTTGTTAAATACTTGGCTTTAAGGCCATCTAAATTAAAGTTAGAAGAAGCTAGACAAAGAGAAATTGTTCTGAAAAATAAAATTAAATATATAAAAACTAACCAATAGTATTTCGAATACCAAATAATTCGACGTATTTGTTTTTGAAATAACTAAATAGTTTGCATATTTGTCAAAAAAAAAACTAAAAAAGTAATTGAAAATACTATTAATTTTACTTGCAATAGTAAAATACTAAACCAAATGTATAATTTATATTTTATTTAATAAATTTAAACTATAATACTAAACTTTTTCAAAAAAAACTTTTACAAACAAAATTTAAAATACACATTTTTAAAATTTAACTACACCAGCTCCAAGTCAGCTAGCGACTTTTTTTTTAAGTAACTACTAACTACAATTAAAATCAAAGGATCTGCTATATTTTTCATGCTTTGAAAACAATTCATTAAAATCTCGAGTTTTTAAATATATGTAAAACACGAAGGAGCAGATCTTTTATCACAAATTTTCAAAAATTATATTTAATTTAGTTTATAATAATATAGGGAACTCAAAAATTAAAAAACGAAAAATCAAACAAATTACTTACTTCAACCTTTCTCCCAGTTATTAGTTTCGTTTTAAACTTGGTTTACGTTTTAGTTTTACTTTGCTATTCTAGAAAATTCCAAAATTCCTTTAGAGTTTATCAGTAAAACCACTTACTTTAAGTATTTTTTTTAATTAGTTCGGTCTACCAGTAGATTACGCACCTATAATCCATGATGTTTTCATTTAAATTCAAATTATAACGAATTGAAAGTTTGAAGAAAATATTAATTTAGTTTGTAAATGAAATCCTTTTATAGTACTCTGAAGGGCTCTTAATACGTTTTGAACTTCCAAAATAAATTAATGTACTAAGTTACGTTTAAAAGAACCTTTTGTAACAATTCCAATATATATATATATATATATAAAAAACCGTGATAAATAGTAAAACCCACTTATTTTTCAATTAATACATTTCAGATACACAAATTAATTAAATAAAAGTATTTAAATAAGAATTGCTTCACTAAATTATGCATTTGCACTTTAAATAATACCTGATTTTGAAATTATATTAGAATAATTATATTGTTAAACTTCTTTCATTTTTAAAAATGTAGTAGAAAATGAAAGATATTTTAATTAAAACATTTCTTAATTTCTTTATTACCTAAAAATATTTACAATATTTACAAATTTTTATATTGTTTAACTTCTTTCATTTTTAAAAATGTAATTGCTTGACTTAAATAAAGCGTGAAAATTATTAGTTTCAAATGATATTTACAAATCTTATCAACTCTAAAGTCCATTTTTCAGGTATTAGTAAGTATTTCATACAAACTAACTTCTAAAATATGGATTTAGTTCGTAAATAAAATTCTTTTAAATTACTTTGAAGGACTCTTTATACGTTTTGAACTTGAATAATATTAAAAACAATAATCTAAGATACCCTTTAAAGTTAAATTCCTTTAGTTTATCAGTAAAACCACTTACTTTAAGTATTTTTTTAATCCGTTCGGTCTAATAGTAGATCACGCACCTATAATCCATGATGTTTTCATTTAAATTCAAATTATAACGAATTGAAAGTTTGAAGAAAATATTAATTTAGTTTGTAAATGAAATCCTTTTATAGTACTCTGAAGGGTTCTTAATACGTTTTGAACTTCCAAAATAAATTAATGTCCATTTTGGTTACGTTTAAAAGAACCTTTTGTAACAATTCCAATATATATATATATATATATATATATATATATATATATATATATATATATATATATATATATAAAAACCGTGATAAATAGTAAAACCCACTTATTTTTCAATAAATATATTTCAGATACACAAATTAATTAAATAAAAGTATTTAAATAAGAATTGCTTCACTAAATTATGCATTTGTACTTTAAATAATACCTGATTTTGAAATTATATTAGAATAATTATATTGTTAAACTTCTTTCATTTTTAAAAATGTAGTAGAAAATGAAAGATATTTTAATTAAAACATTTCTTAATTTCTTTATTACCTAAAAATATTTACAATATTTACAAATTTTTATATTGTTTAACTTCTTTCATTTTTAAAAATGTAATTGCTCGACTTAAATAAAGCGTGAAAATTATTAGTTTCAAATGATATTTACAAATCTTATCAACTCTAAAGTCTGTTTGTTTTATTTAAAAAATAGGCTTGTTCACTTTCGATTATTTAAACATTTAACAATTTTTATTTAACTATTGGTTATTTAAATAAATACCACTTTTATTCAAATAAATGCTTGGTTGGGTAAAAAACACAATTAAATAAGTTAAAATGATATTCTTTTTACCAACGTTTTTTAAATAAATCGGAAAATTTGTGGATAAAAATTAATCGACTGCCGAACACTAGAAGCAATTCTAATTTAAATGCGTATATTTAAATAGGAAAAAATGAACGATTCGATCGGAGGCATATCATTAATTTAACGTATTGAACGTAGAGTAAGAGGCTTTTGTAGTAATTACTACCTATATTTGCATTTCAGAAATCTATTTTAACATATTGAACGCCAAGAAAAGAGGCTTTTGTAGTATTTTTCCTCCTATATTTACATATTGGAATGTAATTTAACGTATTGAAGGTAAAGTATAGAGATTTTGTAGTATTTTACTACCTATATTGGCATTTCGGAAGTATATTTTAACGTGTTGAATGTAGAGTATAGAGAGTGTTGTAGTATTTTTCTTCCTACGTGACTACACCGGAAACGTCTCTGTGTTATTCGCTTTAGTAATCAAGCCGACTCTGAACATATGTTTTACTTTTTATTCTACGAGGTTTAAACATACACCATTTCAGTACATTCTTAACTTATTCCATACGCTATTTAAAACACATGCGATAAAGATAACGAGGAAACAAGTTAACTCTGAACATATATGTTATGCTCTATACGTGAAGGATGTTGTAAGCTTAAATTCATAATGGTTAATGTGTAGTATTTTTCTACCTTTTTACATTTTTAAGTATTTCTTTATCTATATTTGTGTATCGGAAATGTATTTTAACGTATCGAACATAGAGTAAATTTTTTTTTATATTTTCTTTATATATTTGCCATTAAAAATGAACCAAAATAGACCAAAAATACCCTTAAAACGACCAAAGTCACCATTTTCGGCCCTATGTACCCCATTTCGGACCAAAAGTACCTCAAACTGGACCTATTAGCTTTATTGTAATGTTAAACTCCCATAGAGAGTCCCCTAAAAGAAAAAAACTTGCGGTCCAATTTTGGGTACATGAATTATTTCGGAGAGGGAATCCATGTTTTAAATTCAAATTAACCGCGCGCCCGGGCAATCCGCGCCTCCCAGGTAATCCGTGCACGCACGCGCTATCTTCCTGCCTAGGTTATCAAGTATCATACAACTTACATAATTTCCACTTATATCGTACGATAAAACGCGATCGAGATATTCGTTTTAAGAAATACTCGTGAGATTGGTTCAAGTGTCAAGCATATTTAAGTACTACAATGATATTAAAATGAAGTTTAAAAATATTTCCATTCTATTTTAACAACGAATATTCCATGACGTCAAAACACTCTTAAATTCAAATTAACCGCGTCCCCCGGGGTAATCTGCGCTCGCGTCGCCTAGGTTATCAATTTTTACATCATTTCCACTTATTCCGTACGATAAAACTTGATAAGATATACGTTCAAGTATCTTTCGAGATAAGCGTAGATAAATGAACAAGTTGGCCTGGACACAATATGTTGATATATGAGAAAACAAATCGTCGCGAGAAATACCCTAAATACATTGACTTTTCGATGATTTTACCCTCATTTCACCCCTTAAATCCCGGACCCCGATCCCGAACCTGACCCCGACCCCGGGATCGATGTCTCGCCCTCACTTTCCTTCTACTTCCCTCGATTCGAAATAAAGTTTTGAAGCGCTTTTGATTGAAGTGCATTTATTCGTTGATCATCTTCAGGGTTTGTTTTATCCAACGCAAAAATTTAAAAAATGTCAAAACAGTAAAAAAAATAGAAATATCCTATAGGTAGTACCATATTTAGGTGACTGAGAACCTAGGAGTCTACTTTCCCTTTAAGGGTCGCTTATGATTTAAAATGGTACACGGGCCACGACATTTTGCCTTCTTGGCGACCTTGTTATATAGTGGTTTTCGCCATTTGTTTTTTTTTGTTTATGGTTTTTCGAAACGTAATTGTGATGCCCCCCAAAATAAGAGCGTCTTATGGTAGGGACCTGTGTTTGAATAAGCGCGTTATATCGCGGCGTGCTGCCGAACTGCACAAGTACAATTTCCCATATCTCATATTTTAAACTACATTGTTACTAAGACTTTAAACTAATCCATTGTATTAACAAGACCAATTAAAATTTAAAACTAAAGTCTAAAACTAACATTAGCCGTTATTTTGACACTTTCCATTGTTAAAATAAATATTGATTTGTAAAACTATATTTTATCAGGCCTACTCCAAAATTTGTAATTAAAAATGTAAACCTCTCTAAGGCAACTAGCTAGTTTATAATAATTTCGGGAATGGATGATAAAATAAATGGAAGTGAAATTTAGAACCGTCACTGATCCTTCAAATCTGGGCCATGGAGGAAGCACACGACTGATACTGCCTTCAGTCTATAGGAGCGAACATCTCCATAGAAGAGGAGGGGTTCAAAAATCAAGTGGCTCTGCCGAAGGGCGGAGTCACGAACGGAGTCTCAGCAGAAGAATTTTCGTGAAAATTGGTTTTTCTTCCCAATGCTTTTTCTCCGGGAATTTGTTTTTCTAACTGTGTTCCAATTTAGTGATTGTACTCAACTTTGAATATTTTATATGATTTTTAGTAAGCTTCCAGGTTTATTTTAAGACTAGTTTTATAATTTTCCCTTAATTATTTCGTTTCGAAATATACTTTTTAAATCGACGGAAATTTTAAGGCTAGGAAAGGAATTCCCCGCCTTTGTAACCTGTATTTGTGGTAGGCCTCGGTTTTATTTTTTTTAATTTTAAAATCATGCGCAATAATTGAAAAAGGATGGTTCGTTACTCTTTTGCACGTATAGCGGGGTTTTAACTGTGAAATGGAAGACAAATGAGCTAATAATCAAAGTTTAATGATGAATGCAGTTACAGAAATTTTGAGATAAACCAGCGAGTGCGATTTATTAAATGAATGGTTTTTCTTATTATATGATTTGGATATTAAGGCATTAAATGTTGTTTATGCTATGTCTTTCACAGATGAAGAACTTTATCTAAGTTCCAATTTTTTCTTTGCTCTGCCTTAAAAAAGCAGCTTTTTCATTCAAGCAATGAACAGCCGGGTTAATTCTGAATCTAATAAATATTTCTTTTACTGCCAATTGGGTTGCCAAACACATTCCTATTGGTAGTAAAATTTTATTCGCTTCTTGATCTATCTTCCAGATGATCTTGGCTTTAAAGTTTTTTGGCATAAGGTTGTTGAGGTTAGTTTAAACAGATAATTAATTCCCATTATTCTTGTATTAACGTATGCAGACTGAAAAACAGAACTAACTATTTATTACTTATATACAATTATTAAAAATATTATAACAAGAATTATTGATGCATTATTTGTTTACCGATTCTCTCTTTTTCCTCTAGCAAAACTTTTGGTTTCGTTTTCAATATAGAGGCGAGCGTTTATGGGGCAAAGGGCGAAAAGAAATAGAAGCGCAAAGAATTTAGCGGGTGTCAGACTTACAAAAGGTGGCTTATTTATTTGCCATATTAGTATGTCATAATTGAACATTATTAAATGAGCTTTAAATATTTAACGTTCAAATTGGTCGGAATTACTCTTATGAGTTAAATTCGTCTGAACATCCCACCCGCCTTGAAATACTGATTTTCAACAAACAATGAAATGTAATAAACCATGTATAAATGTGAATAGGAATATGAAACCGAACACATGATTATAAGTCTAATGGTAGTTGACAAAGTTTCGAAATTGATCTCTTGATGGCTCTGTCAGTTGGGGTGGCGGAGTGGTTAGCACTTTCGCCTCGCAGCAAGAGGAGCCGGGTTCGATCCCAGCTTGTGGCACTGGGTGAAAACTCGGAACAACTCCTTCTGCGTTGAGTTTGCAAGTTCTCTCCCCACTGGTTTAAGGGGTTTTCCCCCGAGTTCTTCGGTTTCCCCTTCCATGAAAACTTGTCTAGGTTAACGGTAATAGTTAGTGTAGGGAGCTGTTGGCCTAGCTGATTATTATTTTTAATGTCACTACACGAACGCACTGATCTTCTCCTGGATAGACAGTCTGAATGCACCCCATTTTCCATTTAGTTGGAGTGAGGTCTGGTTCCTTTATGATGACAAGGTCCCAGACCTTTAAGTTAGGTTTAATACTTGCCCACTTCGGACGTTGTTGCAGGCGCGAGAGATATTCATTTCACCAACGTCTCCAGAAATGCTGCAGGATTTGTTGCCCAAATTGCCACCTGGAAAGTCGGTTGGTTGGTGTCGTGGTGAAATCTGCTTCTGGGATGGATGTTAGTGAGTCTCGTATTAGAAAGTGTCCAGGAGTAAGATCAGCTAAACTGGTGAGGTCCGAACTTTTGGGTGTTAGTGGTCGAGAGTTTAAACACGCTTCGATTTGGCATAGAAGAGTGTTCATTTCTTCAAACGTCAGATTTGTTGATCCAACGACTCTTTTTAGGTGAAATTTTACTGATTTTACTCCAGCTTCCCACAGGCCCCCGAAATGTGGTGCAGCGGGTGGGTTAAAGTGCCACATTATGCCTTCGTCTGCACACGAACGAGCCACATTTTCATTGTTAGTCGTAGTGGTCATGAATTTTAAAAAGTCCTTCATTTCGCGGTCGGCACCAATGCAATTTGTACCGCTGTCACTGTACATTACAGTCGGTTTCCCTCTTCGGGACACAAATCTTTTAAGTGCCGCTAGAAATGCATCAGAAGCCATGACGCTGACTAACTCTTGGTGAATAGCCCTGGTGGAGAAACAGACGAAAACAGCGATGTACGCTTTATACATCTTGTGTCCCCTTCCTTTTATGACTCGTAAAAGGAACGGTCCCGCGTAATCAACTCCTTTTTGTACGAACGCTCTTGATGGGTTAGCTCTTGGTGGAGGTAAATCTCCCATTAGTTGTTTTACGGTTGAAGCTTGTTGGCGCACGCAACGAACGCATTTCCGTATGTGAAAGCGAATAGCGTCGCGGAGACCAACAATCCAATATTGTTTTTTGTAGTATTGTCATAAGTAACTGAGATACACCATTAAAGTTCCTCTCGTGTTCATGTTTGATAAGAAGATCTGTAAGATGACTTTTCTTGGGTAAAATAATAGGATTTATTTGATTACCGGGAAGCTTCGAGTGTCGTAAGCGACCGCCGATGCGCAGAATTACTTCTTGATCCAGAAAAGGATTTAACGAAAGAATTTGACTCTTGCTTCTGAGTAATTTGTCTTTTCCAATCTCTGAATTTCGTCCACGTATTTCTCGAATTGGACTACTTTAACCCACTGATTCAAGGCATCAGATAACTCTTCTTTTGTCAAAGGTCCTGTTCGCTTCATATCTGAAATACCTTGCTCCTTCCTACGTTGTGCCGCGTTTCGTAAGTTATGATTGTAGCGAAGAATGTACAAAGGTTTTCCATCTTTGGGGTGGTGATGCTAACCACGCTAAGACAATAGTTGAATCCGTCCAGCCATGTACGTCTTGTATTTCGACCTTTAAGGACTCTTGAATTAACTTGATTAATCTTGTCAATAAAAGCGCTCCACACAGTTCGAGTCTGGGAACTGACTCCGATTTTAACGGAGCGACTCTGCTTTTTGCTGCGATGAGTTGGACTTGCGCTTTGCCGTTGATATCTATGCTTTTAGGATAAACCGCTGCGGCGTAAGCTCGTTCCGACGCATCGCGAAAGCCGTGAAGAGTGAGCTCATGAACTTCTGGTTGAGATATGTGACGCTGGACGATAATGTTTTGTATGTCTGGTAATTCTTCTCTGGACGATATCCATTTGTTCAAAAACCAGTGGCTTTCTGGTTTACGGTCTAAGGGTTCATCCCATTCTTGTTTGCACGACAAGAGCTCTTAAAGAATTATTTTGGCTACTATAACGATTGGAGTTAGCAGACCTAGGGGGTCAAAGACCTTGGCGGTGTCTGATAGAATTGTTCTTTTTATAATAGGACGTCTGGCTTTGGGTGGTGTCACCTTGAAAATGAACTGGTCTGAAGCTGGTTGCCAGTATAGCCCAAGTGGTTTAATTGCTTCATCGATGTCTATTCTTAGAGGACCTTGAATTTCTTGTAATTCTCTAGGTATTAACTCTAGAAGAACAGGGTTGTTAGACGCCCACTTTCTGAGCTCAAATACTCCTTTTTCCATTAACTTCTGTAGCTCTGTTTGAATGAGTAATGCTTCTGTCAAAGACTCCGCTCCAGACATCAGATTATCGACGTAGAAATCGTTGGAAAGAATTGGCGCCGCCAAAGGAAATGTTTCCTTTTCGTCGTGTGCTACTTGTTTGAGTACCTTTACTGCTAAGTACGGCGCAGACGCGGTTTCATATGTGACAGTGAGAAGGCGGTAGTCTTGAATGGGAGAAGTTTTGTTTTCTCTCCAAACGATTCTTTGAAAATCCGTATCTTCTGGGTGTATTAAAATTTGACGACACATTTTCGCAAGGTCAGCTACCATGACTATGTTGTGGAAGCGAAATCGAATTAAGAGATGAACGAGGTCATCTTGGAGCTTGGGTCCAACGAGGAGAATGTCATTAAGAGAGACGCCGGTGGACGTTTTAGCGGACCCGTCGAAAATAGTTCTCAAGCTTGTGGTTGAAACTGTTTCGTTGATTACCGAATGACGGGGTAGGTAGTATGTGCCTTTACTTATTTTTACCTCGCCAGGCGAAATGGGTTCTATGTGACCCAGCTGAAGGTATTCGGCCATAAAATTGTGATATTTATCACGTCTGGCCTCATCCTTGTCGAGTTGGCGTTCTACGCATTGTAATCGTCGAATGGCTGCTGTTCTTGAGTCTCCTAGTACGTCTGGATTGACCGTGAATGGTAATCGTGCAATGTATCGTCCTTTCTTATCTCTTGAATGGGTTTGATTGAAGATTTTTTCGCATGCGAGTTCTGTTGGTGTCAGAACGGCAGGTTTTGTTATTTCTTCAATCTCCCAAAATCGCTGAACTTGTTCTTGAATTGAGGTGTGATAAACTTGAACGACTGACTGGTTTTCGTATGTTCCTTGTTGACCGGAAATGACCCATCCAAATACCGTGTTAATCGCACCTGGCGTATTTGGTGGTCCCTTTATTATCCCTCCGGAAATGATTTCTGTGTAGATGTCAGCACCGAGTAAAATGTCTATTTCAGCGGGTGTATTTTCGGATCAGCCAATTGTAGGCCCTTGATATGTGACCACTTGCTAGGGTCACATGGTTGCTGCGGAAGATATCCGGTAACCTTCTTCAGAATTAGTGGTTCTACAGACAATTCAATGGAACTGTCCACATTTGAGCGCATATGTAGACTAACGCTGGTTTGGCAGGTATCTTTTCCCTTGTTTCCAGTCCCTCCAATTGTCAGGGCTAAACGTGATCGTTTTAGTTTAAATCGTTGGGCGCAGGCTTCACTCATGAAACTTGGCTGCGACGCCGAATCCAAGAGAGCTCTTGCGTTTTATATCCACCCGTTGAATCCTTGACTTGAAGGAGAACAGTAGATAAAAGTACGCTGGACTTGCCGCTTGAATTTTGTACAACGTGAGACATAGCTCCAGGGTCCTGCTGGACCTTGTGAACTGTTTTTTCCTTCGATTCATCTTGGTGAAGAAGGGTGTTGTGATGGGAGGTGCATTTTCGGCAATTCCCTCCATTGCATTCAATACTTTGATGATCTGCTCGTAAGCAGTTGAAACATAAAAAATGCTTTTTGACTAAGTTCCAACGCTCATTTATAGAGGCTTTCAAGAATGTGCCACATTTGTAAATGAAGTGGCCGTCGGTCGAACAAATGACGCATTTCTCTATTGCTGTGCCATGGTGCGACACATTGCGGATTTATTTGTAGTTTCTTGAGCTTGTTTGGGTCTGCTATGAGTACCCTCTATTTGAGCAGCAGACAAGGCTCTTGCTCGTGTTTCGAGGAAATTCTTTAAATCTTCGAATATAGGTAACGTACTACCCTTTAGACCAAGCTCCCATTGGCGGCGAGACTCTGGATCTAACTTTCTTTTTACTATGTGAACAAGTATTGCGTCCCAATGTTGGACTGGTTGTTTTAGAACTTGTAATGAAATTACGCATTCCACTGTTGTGTCGATGAGGCGACGTAGGAGTATAGGATATTCATTGGTCATGCTAGGCTGATTGAATAACCTTTTTACATGTGCATCAATAATTTCTCGTTCGTTGTTAAATCTATGTAACAGTATGCCCCATGCAACCATATAATTTGCGTCTGTAACCGGGATGGACTGTATTAATGTGGCCGCTTCATTGCGCAATGCTTGTTTAAGGTAATGAAACTTTTGAGAATCAGAAATTTTCTGATTGCCATGCACCATTGCCATAAACAAATCGTAAAATGGTACCACTCGGTGTATTTGCCGCTGAACTGGCTGCACTTCTACTTGACGCCCTTTGATCTTGTAAATCCGTAAAAAATATAATTAAATCTTCTAACCTGCCACGTAATAAGTCATATTCCCTGTGGTGGGCATCAAAAATATTCGTGTATTAACATATGCAGACTGAAAAACTCCAGAGATACAGAACTAACTATTTATTTCTTAAATACAATTATTAAAAATATTATTACAAGCGCGAGAATATTTGATGCATACAGTTTAGTTGTTTACCGTTTCTCTCTTTTTTCCTCAAGCAAAACTTTTGGTTTCGTTTTCAATATAGAGGCGAGCGTTAATGGGGCAAAGGGCGAAAAGACATAAAAGCGCGAAGAATTTAGCGGGTGTCAGACTTACAAAGGGTGGCTTATGTATTTGCCATATTAGTATGTCAAAATTGAACATAATTAAATGAGCTTTAAATATTTAACGTTCAAATTGGCCGGAATTACTCTTATGAGTTAAATTCGTCTGAACATGCATGATTGCGTGAGCATACTGAGCTGTTGGGAAATTTAAGGATCCACAGCCAGATTCTGAATTAGTAACGTAAGAATTAAGTAAAATTAACATTTCATTGTCAGAAGTCATTTTTTATCCGTCTTTATCAAAGCAGGTTCACAAACGCTGCACTTTTTCCAATATAACCAGCAACGTAGGTTAATATTTGGTGCTCAGATTGTTCAAAATTATCAAGCCAGCAGATTTGATTTTTGACGATATCGTACCCTGACGAAAAAAAACATTGGAAACCAATAGGAATTCAATTGGAACGTTCAAATGTCTATTGGGAACTGATTGGGTTTGTATTCCAATTGAAAACCAATGGGAACCGTATTGTTTGGCGATTGGGGAGGTATTGGAAATATTAGCCTATTGGAAATCTATACATTTCCTATACGAAACCAATAATCAATTCCAATGGGATATTTATGAGTATTATTTACCAATAAAAATCCCATTGAACCCCATAGAAGACCAATTGAAGTTTTCAAATGGATGTCAATGGACATTTTCGACCAATTGGAAACCGTTAGACCGCCATAAACGACCAATTGAAGTTTACAATTTGATGTGAATGGGTATTTTAACCAATTGAAAACCTATTGACCCCCATAAAAGACCTTTTAAAGACCCCAATTCGATATGAATGGGTATTTTCGACCAATTGAAAACCCATTGACCCCATAGAATACCTTTTAAAAACCCCAATTGGATATTAATGGGTATTTTCGACCGATTGGAAACCCTTAGACCCCCATAAACGACCAATTGAAGTTTACAATTTGATGTGAATGGGTATTTTAACCAATTGAAAACCTATTGACCCCGATAAAAGACATATTAAAGACCCCAATTCGATATGAATGGGTATTTTTGGCCAATTGAAAACCTATTGACCCTCAAAAAGGACCTATTAAAGACTGAATTGGATATGAATGGGTATTTTCAACCAATTGACCCCATAAAATACCTATTAAAAACACCAATTGGATATGAATGGGTATTTCGACCTATTGAAAACCGACATAAATCCTCAATTTGATATTTATGTGTACTTTTCAACAATGGAAAATTCTTTTTGGCTAGAACATGAACTTTTGACCCATTGAAATCCAATTCAATAATTGACTACAATATTTACTGGTACTTTTCACCAAATTAAAACAAACACAGACATTTTAATAGTAATTCTAACTTGCCTTTTTTATTGTGATAGTTAATTTACATAATCCCCGATGTTTCAATTCTGTTTGGAAATTTACAAATATATGGTTTATTTACATTCATCATTACACATTTCTCCTGAATAGTTGTTAATTTAAAAGCATAGTAATTTTCAGTTTTATGGGCAATTTTTATGTGTGAAACCGAGGTTTCTTTTGTTTCCACGTGTTTAATTATGACTACGGGTATTTCATTGTTATTTGATTGATTTTTATCATCAAGGAGAATAAAATACTGAATTTCCCCATAGCATTCCGTACCATCATAGTTAAAGATTACTAAACTGTTATTTTGTTTTGGGGCTTTCTGCTAAATTACTCCAGTCAAAACTAATCGATTAAAAACACATCTTTTTGAAATATAATGCAATCCAGTTTCATCAAAATTTATCTCATTTGCATTTAAGTATTCCATTTCTAAATGTGTAAGACGTCTAATTTCTTGTTTTCCTAGAGGTAAAACTTTATTTTCAAAATGCTTTGACTTGTCAAAGCCTAATTTTTTCAAGTAAGAAATAGTTGTATTATTAATTTGAGATGAAAATGGCTGAAGAAATGTCTCAAAGTTTAATTTTCTTATGTACTTTGCACAAATTTGAACTGGTACTCCTTGAGTTCCATTTACGTAAGAAATAACCTTGCCATTTTCTGTTTCGAAAACAAATGAAGAATGTGCCCATAAGGGGCCAAAATTAAAAACGCTCTTCGGTAGGTGTAGAAGAAAATGGACATTAGCTACCATTGATGTGTTACCATATAGTAGTTGGTATTGGTAAACAAACTTGTTGATAAAATAATTTGCATCATTTAGGTCTTTTGAAGAGATACCCGACTTTAGATATAAATACTTTGCTTTTTCGTTTAAAATGACAGCTTTGTTTTTCCGACCTTGTTGATTAATAATAGGACTATTATTAATAAGTTTTCGTTTGTTGTAAGAATATCGTAATCGCGTTGAACGTCGCGATCTATGAATTCGAAGAGTTTACAGAGATATGAATCAAGTGTGGCAGTTAGATAACCTTAGATTCCGAAGAATTCTCTAGAACCACCGCTTTGCCAATTGCCAGTAGATTTGAAGGTAAGAAATCTCACAATTCTAACAATTTTTAACTATGAATACTAATAAAATTAAACGTTCTTTTTTAAGGTACATATCGCTTTGAGATTTTATTTGAAAGGGTCATATCAACGGGATGTAGGCCAAAATCTTTTCTTTGAGTCAGCCAACTTAGTGTAAGCCGTTGTCTTAGTGACGTTACAAAGGCTATCAACCAGCATATAGTACTATTGTACATAAAGTTTTCTTTGACTGAAGTGCAAAAAGCTGCTGTTCAATTGGAGCGAAAGATCTCACACATGTAGCAATCGTCCCAGACTTTCCGGAGAATCGTCACGCTTGTAGATTTCATAGTTGGATACCCTGTGGCAATAAGTTTATTTAAAATTGGGAAACTCTATTTTGGAGGTATTTACTGTCTAATGACACTTGAAGTTGCGATGTATTCTCTTAAATAGACTAATTTCGTTGAACATGTGCAGAGTATGTTGCCTTCTCGTGGCAATCGTTGAAAACTGGCTTTTGCAAGGCCAAAACATACACGCTTTTATTAACCTCGAAGATAAACTTTTAATATTTTTGGGACCTTATTTAGTACCTTTATATTAGTGAATTTAAATTGGTACCTTTTTTTATTTAAAAATTTTCATTTTTTTAAATATCGTAGATTCAACCCATTCAAGGAATTAAAATAAATAATTTTTTACAAGAATTTCAAGGATTATATAATAATAATCAGCTAGGCATTACCCAAGACACCATCTTAGGCCTAAGTAATTTAGTGACTTTTAGTGCCTTTATCGTAGGTGGCTGGGTTCCATGTGTTGGAGGGTGGTGGCAAGCCTTTCGTGCCACGCTTGGAAAAGGGAAACCAAAGAACTCGAGGGAAAACCCTAGTGGGGAGATAACTACCAAACTCAACGTTGAAGGGGTAGTTCAGAGTTTGCACCCAGTGTCATATAAATATCAATCATCTCTCTCCCCAAATTCATTTCATACACTAATTTTGAGATTTCCACGTCAGTTGCTTTAAGTGCTTACTTACCATATTTTTAATGTTGCACCTGGTTACTATTTTATAAGCGTATTGTACTGATGCACTAATAGGAGCCCACTCGCGGTTTATATAGAAGTTTATATCCATTAAATAAAAAAGATTTACATTATTAATTTTGCTATTAAATTATATGAGTAATAATTTATGTATTGTAGGAAAGCGTGTTATGTTTTGACCTTTCACAAGCAAGTTTTCAACACTTGCCACGAGAAGGCAAGATACTCCGCACATGTTCAACGATATTTGTGTATTTAAGAGAATAAATCGCAACTTCAAATGATTAATGAAAAATTACTTTTGCAGATTCAACAACTGTCTCCAAAATATTCCCAACAAGGTCTTCATTCTTTATGTGCACAAAATTAGTATTTGCTTCTAAAAACCCAATGTAAATAAGTTGCTTTGACTGTACTTTAACACCCATTGTACTATTCAGATAAGTAAAATAAAAGATTCTAAAACCAAAATTTTCTCAAGACCTAAACAAAATACCACTAGCTAAAGCCTATGAATAGAATTTTCTTTTATGATGAGTATTGTTGAGAAATAATAATAATTTCTTGGAAATAAATTCTTTGACAGTGTGGAAAAACACATTTGAAAACCCGCCAAATGAAATAACCAATAAAAAAGAACGTTTAAAAAAAACATGACGTAGTGCGAGAGGAAATGACGTTCATTTCGATTTGGAAAGGGAAATCGAGCGATCCAAATGACGATTTGTATTTGGGTTAGAGAATACGGTTTTTTACGCCCTATCCAAATGAAGCCGATCCAAATCATTTAGATTTGGAATTGTCTAAACGATTTGGATTGTTTACAGAATAGCTTCCCAGGTTCTTTTCTTCTTTCAAATTTATAATTCAAATTAGAGTTCTGGAGAACCCATTTTAGCTGTCCTTCTAACGGTATGGTATAAAAAAAAAATTTACAGAGGCTTTGTCGAATATTTTGGAGCAGTTAGGGCACAATAGATTAACAAGTTGATCGTAACAAATATCACACAGCAGATGTTCTTCACTGGTATGGCTATTTAACAATTTTTTAAAGTGGTATTTGGAAGTTGGGACGGCATTACTTCCAACCATTGTGTTGATCATTACAAGTAAATCTTCTATTGCAATTTCCGTTAACGAATGTCTAAGAGCAAATGCTTGAACAAGTAAAATCGCCTCGCCTTTCGAAACACTGACTCCTAATGAAATTCTTTCGTTAAACTTGTCACACATATCTTCATTGATGCTTCCTATACCTTCATTGCAAAATGTTTCTCCTCCTTCTTCATTGAGTGTTTCACCATCACTTTCAATAGTGCTAAAATCTGATTCGTAATTTTCAGTGCTCCCAATATCAGTTAAATCATAATTTACAATTTTGTGTTCATCACATTCACTCCACTCTTGTTCATCATTGCTCTGGTTAATACTAATTTTATCTATTCCATGAGGATTTGTTTCTTCATTTTCAATAACATTAGGCATGTCATTCAGATCAGTTCCCACCCGAACCTAAATTTAATTCTAAATATAAATATATTTCCAACAAAATTACAGTAATATTTAAAAAACACGATACCTTATTTGTTTTATCAAGTCGGTAATGTTTGGTGCTTCGAGGAATTTTATCACTGTGATCTGGCTCAAGATATAATTTATATTTCCTCTTTTTATACATGTTTTTAAATAAGTTTAAGCAAAGTTTTTAGACTATCTTTAGACCAGAACTAAAATAATTCTACTTCAGTAGCCAGGAGTTCACCAGCTCCAAGCATAGAAATCTCATAGGTAACTAGAATGCTGCCGCCTACGGCCGAGCTTGACGCCAGTTCGCCTTGAACCTTCAGCCAATGAGAGGCCGTAGAGTGGTTCCGCCAAGGAGGATAATAATCCTCCTTGGTTCCGTTACTATAGCGGGAGATAGGTGACGTCATTCTCTCCGGTGACATTAAATTCTTGGCAGAACCGCTCTTTGAGCTCTGATTGGCTGAGATCTGGCGTCGTCTGCCACGGCGTTTGAGCCATTTGCCAGTTACACGGCAGCATTCTAGTTACCTATGAGATTTCTATGGCTCCAAGTGAAGCCATTCAACGCCATAGTCCCCACTTGATAATTTGGTGACGTTAGCCTCACCATTTTCGATCTATATATTTATTTTTATTTTTCAAAATTAACTACTGTTTCATTTTAAATCATTTTATATTACTCAAGCTGAATATACTTTAGTTTTTTAAACGTTTTACTTCACTTACGTTATTTTTTTTAATCTTTCGTTTGGTGTAGAAGGCCACTGGCTGTTGGCACCATTATTTTTATTCAAAAAATTGTTGACCACGTGGGGTCGCCGACTGTAATAATGTATGTGTAGCGTAACTCTCCTTCAAGGGTTAGGCAACACATTTTACAATTATACATAAGGATTTAGGAAGTATTTTTCACATCGTAAGTAATCCGTATTTTTTTTATCATAGTACTTGAAATTATTGATTATAAGTAGTTAAATCAGCTCACTAGTAATTAATTTTGTATATTTTGCAATTGGTGCAGTTAAAATCTTAAAAATGAAAACTAAACCTCGGTCCTCTAAGTCTAAAAAGAGCCATGCCTTCAATGCTTCGAGGTCCTTTACGGAAACTGAGTTAATTTCTGAATCTGACAGTCCAAAGTTTGCTCTGGTAAAGATTGTTGGCAGTAACACTAAATCAATTGTTGATGTATCGCACATTTTGGGATTTAAACCAAAAACGCTTCAAGATTTCAACCCATTGCACAAATATCCCTATTTTAAGTCAGCTGAAAATGGTAATGAAGATATGAATAAAGAAGTATTGATACTCTTATTAGGCTGTAAGTTTTTTAAACTCAAACATTCCCATGAAAATATTTACTAAATCAGTTGACATATTTCATTCACAGTTTCTGTAGATGAAATTAATGAATGTTCTAGTAAGAAAAGAATTCATGTTCCCAGCTCAAAAACAATGACGAATACTCCGGAAATTAAAAAAAAATATTAAAAGAAAAAAAGAATGTAAAATGAGTGACGCAAAGTCTAAGCGACTGCAGAAAATAATGAATTCTAAATTAAAGACACAAAAAAATGTGTTTAATTTTGTTAGTATCAAATTTAATCAATGATGAATTTTCATTAACTGAGAGTATGAAGGCCAAATTATAGCGTTTGTGCTTGTCTTGTTCGGAAGATATTATCCACAAACAAGGATTATTTCTAGCAACCACCCTGTAAAGACTTTGCCTCCGTGGTTGCCTGCAATGGTTTTTCTTTACCTAATAAATATTATTATCATTATATGAAACTCATGCCACTGCTAGCGTGCTCCGCGTTGATGACACAGCACGCACTAGCTGTGGAAAGGCAAGAGTAGTGGTTTATATTCTGAACTGGACGAGTTTGAACAGAGTATTGCCTTCATATTATCAGTTAATATTCATTCATTCTTGATTTAACTAATACCAAAAGTAAAAATATTACATAGACAAAGCCTTGGACAACTAATCGCTTTTGATGTTTGGCAAGCAAAAGGCCACGCTGTAGGCCTAAACTTCCAGTAAATATTTTTTTTTTGTATTAATGATAATTATTGGTACATCCCTAGGAGTCTTCTGAAGTTCAACAGGATCACTTAAACCATGGTAAGCATTGGATTGTAAATTAAATTTTTAAGAATCGCTACATTTTTTCAAATTGTTTAGTTGATAGTGATCTTCCTTTGGGCATAGAAGCTGAACCTTACTCAGTCAATACTAGACAAGGTTATTTAAATAAAGGTAAGTATGGTGAACTGAAATAAAAAAAGACAAATACTATTTGCTTAAAGTTTCTACAGTTGATAATAATCTGACATACAGAAGCTGAACCCATTTTGCACCATATTGTAGATGAACATAATTCATGCACTGCCCAAGATGAATCAATTTTAAACTGATCGTATATCTAAATATGTAGTGCAAGACAAATCTAAGGAAACATACTCCAAAACTGCGTATGAAATTGAAGATAATATTTCTGTAACTACTAGTTGTACTCCACTTGTGACAATGAATGAAAAAGGTAATGGTTTGAATTTTTGTGTCTGTGTATAATATGATTAATTGAAATTCTTTCCTATATAGATTCTCCAAATGAAAGAACCCCTTCCAGTAAATCTGACGAGTCGTTGGAGTCAGATGAATCATCTGAATCAGATTACAGTATGTTATATTTTAGTATGAGTACTCAAGAACAGGCTTAGAAATAATGGCTTTTTTGTTTAAACCACATTTAAAAACTGGGAAATTTTTATTAATAAAAAATACTGCGCTTTTAAATTATTGGTCAGAATGACCTGATCTCCAATTGGAGATTGCTTTGGTAACTGGCCCTAAGTACCGCTAAATTTAAAAGGTCATTCTGAGGGTGGTTGAAGATAATAAAATAAAAAATTATTTTTATTGGGTATTGTTACTTAAAGGGATAGTGAAATGGTAAAATAACCTACTTTCTATCGATTTGTAGATGGAAAAAAGTGCAAAAATGATGTAAAAAAATTTAATCAATTAAATTCAATTTAATTAAAAACTTTGCAAAAGTAGTCTTAACCGTTCGACACGGTTTGGGCATGTAATCCTTAGAAGACTAACAACCACTCAGTGACGAGGATCACGCTCGCTTTCTACACATGCGTTGTTTTCAGAGTGCACGTTTCTGGCAATCAGAAGGTCCCAGGTTCTTGCCCGGCTCCTACCGAACGCATTTCACTATTGAGTTTTTTAAATAAAATTTTTTCACTGAAATTTAACTTTGTTAAACATGAAGTAATTTACAGAAATATAATTACAAAGTTTTTAAAGTTAAATTTCAGTGTTTTTAAATTTAATTTTAAGAAACTATAGTTAATTGCATTCGGTCCGCAGCCGAGCGCGAACCTGGGACCTTCTGATTCCCAGAAATGAGGGCTCTGAAAACCATGCCTGTGTAGAAGACCGGCGTGATCCTCGTCGCTGATTGGTTGTTAGTCTTCTAAAGATTACATGCCCAATCTGTGTCGAACGGTTAAGACTACTTTTGCGAAAAGTTTTTAATAAATCTGAATTTAAGCGATTAAAATTTTTTTACATAATTTTTGTACTTATTTTTCATCTACAAATCGATAGAAAGTAGGTTATTTTACCATTTCAATATCCCTTAAACCTAACTTTTCTACTGAAAATTATTTTACTAGCTTCTGAAAGTAAATATGAAAAGTTGGCAGAAACATATAATAGTCTTCTTGAAGTAGCGAAAGACTATAGGAATCAAATAAAATACCTATAAGAGAAACTTCACGCAGCTACCTCCAAGAACCAGGTTTCTCCCCATGAAAATATCGAAAATGTTCAGTACCAATTTTTGGAAAACATTGGTGATAAAGTATGTTAATAAATAATGTTATTCAATTAATACTATAACCAAATATTTTAAGGTCTTTCTTGGAAATAATATATTTATGAAAAAAGATAAGTGGGATGAATGCCTTATGGCATCAAATGATTCAATATTTACGAAAAATTTGGCAGTAGCAATTTGGGGTTCTGCAGCTCTGACTGAGAGGAGCGTTTCTGGCACAGTATCGAATAGACTCAAAAACCTGAGGGATGCAGAACCCAGACCTCGATTGACCCCACATAAAGTCAACAGTATTAAAAGTGAGTAGAGATTTAATTCCGAAGTAAATAATTTTTTAAACATTGTTTTGTTTTCTAGATTGCGTGCGATTCTATTTAGAAAGGAAAGGGAAAAGCATTGAATTACAAGACAAAAGGTGTAAAAGGAGTGCACCATGCCCTCACCCAAAAAATTGCATATTTAGGGCCTGGTGCAGAGACGTTTTGCGATTCCTGTTAATTTATACACGATCGCAATTTAGCGATTCAGATTTGGCGAGCTGTTTATTTGGCGATCCTCGCAATCGAAATCGCGGTGCAGAGACGTTTTAGCGATTCCTGTTAATCGGCGACGCTGTTATTTTTCCAAATTTTTTTAACCAAGTAACGGACCAATGGGAGAGCTCCATTTCTGACGCAAAAAGCTATCACGTGGTTATGTTTGGTTTGTATTTTGACGATGAAATCCTGGCTCTTCTAATTAATAATTTCCTAACTCTAATTATATTATTAGGTTTTATAATTTTTATAGTTAAATCCGTTATTTTATTAAAATAAATTTATATAATATAGCCACGAAGGGAAAGCAAAACAGTTTCTGAAGAATGAGAGGTTATCCAAAATCTTTTTTAAAGCCTTAAATAGTGCATGAAAATTAGTTTCTTCTGATTATATCATTTTCTTACTCTTATTATTTATTAGATTGGTTGCATTTATTACACAGTTTAATGGTTTTGTTATTTTAAAGATATATTTTTATAATATGGTTGGTACATCAATAAAATAACGAATTAAAAAAAAGATTCATTACTATTATAAGCCAACATTTTCCGAAAATGATTCTCTGTTAGAAAATGAGCCGTATCATTTGGTTTTTAGGAAAATATTTATTTAAAAACTTAGCTGATAGCAAATAAAATAAAACTAGTTATAACATAAATCAATAAATAAAAAAACAGCAATTTCACGAGGTTACAAAAAATGGTAATTGTCTAAAGCAATTTCTAGCGAAATATCCTATATTGATCACACGTAAAACAATGGTCCTAGTATTTGATAAAAGTTGTTGTTCTACCTAATTATCTGGCATTTACATAGCCTAATCCAGGTATAAATTGTAACAAATGATATAAGCGTGTAGAATTAACTGACGAACACTTTTAAGGTAATACATCAAATTATTGGCTCGGTAAGCTCTTGATGCATGCCAAATAAACTTGAATATTCCAATACATCTTTTATCGCAACTCCCTAGTCTACCTGAGGAAAGGTTTCTTCTCGGTAGATGAATTGGTATAAACGCTGGTTGATAGCTTAAGATCCTTGATACACTGAACCAATTCACCATGTCATTACCGACTTATTAGTTAAAACCCACTGCATACAGTACCAGCAAATAAGGATCTATAAATAAACCAAGGCTTTGAATACACCCAAAGTAGTAGTGTATAAGATTCCCTATTATAATTTATTCTTACCTGTAAAATTTGTAAGAGTGGCTGGCTTATTTTAGTGTTTCGTAAATCGTGATTGTGGTTAGGCCTTGGCTCTGACAATAATTCGACAAAAACATTTTTCGGGAAGCGATAATGAGCTAGAAACTCAAATTTTAATAATTTAAAAGATTCTGACCTATCGTGTTGTAAAATTTATCTTATTAAAGTAGGTAAAAAGCGTTTACTTCTCAATTTATTTCCCGAGCTCTTTATGTAACACAATCTGGCATTATTTTTGCGAGCTTTTCGGCGGCTAGCGACTGCCTAAGACCACTCGCAAAATAAACAGAGCGACTTCCTGTTATTTTTGCGAGCGAGATGTCTCTGCACACCGATTCGGCGCGAAGTTCGATAGCACGCGCGTTTTCTGTTAATTTGGCGATGAATCGCAATTTGGCGATTCTTAAAAATGTCTCTGCACCGGGCCCTTAAGAAAAGTGTCCAAAAATTTAAAATTGTGAAATTGTGAAAATAAATGATATGTAAGATTTTAAACAAATATGATAATTATTTTCCATACACAAATGGGTGAACAGGCTTAGTGGTATTCAATTAAGGAGATACCTATTGGAGTCTTATGGGTGTAGCTTTTAATGGTATTCAATGGGGATAATACCAATTGAAGTCCTATACGTGTAACGTTTTTCAATGGCGATAAGACCAATTGGAGTCCTATAGGTGTAACGGTTAATGGTATTCAATGGGGATAATACCAATTGAAGTCCTATACGTGTAACGTTTTTCAATGGCGATAAGACCAATTGGAGTCCTATAGGTGTAACGGTTAATGGTATTCAATGGGGATGAGACCAATTGGAGTCCTATACGTGTAACGTTTAATGGTATGCAATGGGGATGAGACCAATTGGAGTCCTATGGGTGAAATTCTTAATGGTATTCAATGGGGCTGTCCATTTGGAGCCCAATAGGATAATATCTCAATGGTTTTTAATTGGTCACCAATAGAAAAATCTTATGGGTGATTTGTCCAAAAACACAATTGATTTCCCATGTTTCCAATTTGAAATTTTCCAATACATTTCCAACGGGTTTTTTTCGTAAGGGTTAAAGGAAATACTATTGGATTGTTCTGGTGCACTGGTTGAAAATGTGTAGTTTTGTAACAATACATAAAGTAAATGTACAATATTATCTGGTGCACCACTACAATTTGCATTATTAAACAAAGAAAAGAGAGAAGATGCCAATATTTTCCGGTAGTTTGCCCGAAACTGTTGACAGGTGGGGTTGTCATTGCTATTACTGAGGGATCTCATTTTTGAAAAGGAATTTTCCAATACATCTTGATTAAAGTTGCTGGTAAAGATATATTTTATGTTGTTAAAAATCTTATCCTCTTTGTGGATGATATATGGTGTTTCTTCTGTCATGTTGAGTCTATTGTACACTGATACATTACTCGTACCTTGGTCACTGACTTCAAGTTTTAGGTCATAGCCTATACTTCTAACAATTTCAATTACCTCCATTAGTTTCTCATGAAGTAAGTCTTTTTTCAAATCATCTTTAACAAAGTAATACGCGAGAGGTGGTTTCCAGTGATGAGTTAAGCCAGTAAGCATGAAAACTGTAACGTGGTTGGCATAGTCAGTGGTTTGTATATCACCCAAGTCAACAAAACCATCTACAGTATCTTTACTACAGTCAAATTGTAACCACTCCTTCAGTGCTATTTCATCAAAGCTTAGGACACACAGTTTTTCTTCTTCTGATAAAACTTAGAATTTAGTTTTAAGCAATTCTACCAGTTGTAGCTGGATGCCTGGTTCTAACCATCGCCGTAGTGTTCTGGATGCTGGCAAAAAGAACATTTTATTTAATACTTTGTACGCCTTTGGGCCTTGATAATATAAAGCTAAACAAGTCTGTTTTTCAGCTGTGCTATACGCTCTTCCTCTTTACTATTCAATATTTAATCTTAGTTGCATTTTTAAAAACATTTTTCAAGATAAAGGCAAGTTGGGGAAATGGTTTTCAATGAGACCTTCATTTAGCTGCAGCTTTAGATTTTTACTTAATTTTTTCCACACACATTTTGACGAATTTGATGTTTTAGTTTGGTTCGCATCTTCCTTAGCGTATTATCATGGGCATAATTATTATTTTCTAGTAGTGTTTTAAGTTTCAAAACTCCATGATCAGCATTAGAATCTATTTCGACTGTTTGTTGTGGCTCATCAATTTCAATATTATATTTTGGCTTGTCCAGCTCTACTGTGTTCTCTATCTGTACCATTTGCTCTGTATCACCAACTTCCTACATTTGCGCCGTGCCTCATTATGATCCATACTATAATGCAAAGGTGCCAAAAACATATCCTCAACTATTGAGTCTGTTGTTCTAGATGTTTGGTGTTCATTATCAAAGAGAGTAGGCACCGCATTTGGAAGTAGTTTATTCCTAATGGAGGAAAGAAGTTTGTATGAGTCAATCAATAAAATTTAGAATTTACAAAATTTTTGAACTTCTACTCTTCTATGGAGATATCCGCTCCTATAGACTGAAGGCAGTATAAGTCGCGTGCTTCCTCCATGTCTGGACCCTATCTAAGGAAGAAACACTATTGGTTGATATTTGAGCATGCGCAGAGCGGCAGAGACCGTTTTTTGCCGTTTATTGAAAAAAAACATTTATGGTAGACGTAAATCGAGGTCCCTGGTGGAGCACGAGGAGCCATCTCAGTAAACTGGCCGTTATATGCCGCAAATAAAGCCTTTACCAAATGCTCGTTTTACTAGAAATTTAATTCATTAAGTTAAAACACAAATTATTAATTGCGTGTGAGTGTGTGTCTGTCTGTTCGCTGCGGAAACGCGTTTGCAGTTCTGGGGCAAAGTTTAATCACCGCGTTTTTGGGATTTGGTAAAATGTCTTCTAAAACTGTTTTATTTCCAAAACCACGTTTTTATTATTTTTGTGGTTTGCGTAGATAGTTATTAGTTTACGTGGTTTTGGAATAGAAAGCGTTTTTTTATTGCGTATGATAGCCATTTGTGTGGTTTCTCGTACCATCATCGTGTATGATGTGTGTGTTTGTGTTTTATATGAAAAAATAATAATAATCTGCTGGGCTAATATCCAAGGCACCACCTTAGGCTCAAATCATCTAGCGACTTATAATGCCTTAAATCGGGTAACTACTCTCCAACTTCTACTGGTTATTGCCTTTGGGACAGACCAAGCGCTGAGGGTTACGGTACACGTCTCAACGTCCAAATGACAGGGTTTCCACCTATTGTACATGGCTTACGTCTTATTGTCAGTTTGCGATAGTATCTAGTGTTCGTACGGGGACCCCGACCCCGACCCCGTCCCCGAAAACCCCCGACATTTTTCTCCGACCCCGACCCCGGTACCGAAGATAAACAAAAAAGTCAGGGTGTTATGTTTCGGGGTTAACATTCGGGAATGTTGGTTTGAAGTTTGAACTTTGGAATTTGAAAGGTTCAAATGAGCTTATTTCTTTCCCTATAATCCTTTTCTTTTTATATTTGTCTCTCTCTCCCTCACCTCATGTTTTTCGCGTAATGAGAATAGCCCTATATTGTAATAGGCGATCTTGTGTAGTTGTGAGTTGTGAGTCACAAGTGTTCGTACGGGGTCGAAATTCATGAAAAATCAGCCAATGAGGCAAATGATATTACCTTTCCCAAAACCATAGAAATAGGAATACAAACTGAACCAGAAATTAGTAATAAAACCCACTACATCCACCAAAATAGTAAAGAAGTTGCTATTCAGACTGACTGTTTTAAGATTGGTAACTTCACTGAAACTTGTACGCAATTGGAAATAGAAATGGAAATTTTAGCTCAACAAGAGAAAAATGTTGTAACAGTGTCAAAAGATCATTCTTACTCTTCAAGTTCTAAGAATATAGACGACGATTTACCAGATTTTGATTTTAAATATCCTTCACCATCAAATAATAGTACCCCAACAAGAACCTACGCTTCACCACAAGGATATTCTAAAGAAACTTATTCATCACCCGCAGCCCTAAGTGGAATCTCTGAGGAATCTAAAAAATCTTCAACAGGTACTGCTTAACTATATGAAACTAGTCCACATTCAACATCATCGTCCAACTATTCACCGACACTTACAAAATCTATTCCCGAGGACATAGTCGAGGAAAGAAAATATATTGTTTTTGAAAGTAGCGATATGTAGGTAATGGGGTCAATAATTTATAGCACCAGAGAAATGATTGAACTTGAAAATTTAATATCGTAATGATATAAAAATAGCCTATAGAATTTATATCAACATCGCAAAACTATAGTAGCGAGTTATTGGATTATTTACTATAACAACATTTCTATCACAAACTATTAGTGATTAAATAGATATTCAGAATCAGAATATCTTATAAATCATCATCATTATATCATAAAAATATTGGTAGCGTATAAAACTTATTAAATAGCCCTAAATCTCTCTATTTCCGCTCCAGGTTCATAGCTTGTATATGCATTTACATCATCTTCTGGAACGTTTTTTCGTATGTCAAGAATTGTGCAAAGTGGGACAGCGTTGCGAATACCTCTCTCCAGCTTCTGAAAAATGAGATGCGTATACGTTCGATAAGCTGTATAACATAAGCTACTTGTAAATTTGAATATAAAATTACTGACCTGTTTGGAAAATTTTCAGGTAATTGTCTTTGACGAGCGTGCAAATAGCTCCTATAAGTGGCTCTCAAAGCACGCTTTCATTGGCACATAAACTTGTAATCAATGTCATTAGTTACACACTGAGCTGGTTCATCTCCATCAGATTCATTTAAGTACTCAATAACCTTCTAAATTTGTTTGCAACAGATGAACCCTCTCCTTACATCCTTCCAACTTAAATATCTCTACAGGTTTTGAACGAGGGGCTGATCACTCCGCGTAATCGGTGTACAGAGCCGTACCTTTGACTGTACTAATAGGATTACGCGTAATCTTTGAAGTCCCTGCCTTTGGTAGTGCTAATATAAGCGTAATCCGGTGTACAGACTTTCTAAGAGTGGTTAGCCCCTCGGTTTTGAATTTGTTCATCATCACCAGTTAGGCCAACCCATTCAGGGACACATTTCCCACAAGTGCAGTTTTTTTTATTTCCTTTAAATTGATTTGAATTTGGGCATTACCAACTTTCTCATTTCCTCGTTGATTTTCTATTTCCCTGAGTTCTTCTTCTGTATATTCCGGTTCAACTTCATAGGGATTTACACGAAGCATTTCAGATTTATGAAATATGATTGCAAAAAATTAGAGAGAGATGGCTTACAAAGGTGATTGCGGATGCGACCAAACGTCTGACGGATGCGGAGAAAAAAATATGCGCAAATTGAGAAGGAGGCCCTAGAACTGATATGGGCATGTGAGAGGTTCAAATACTATATCACGGACATTACCGTCACACTGGAGACGGACCGACCATAAACCCTCATTGGTGATCCTGCAAACCAAGCAATTAGATGACCTTTCACCTAGGCTACAGCGACTGATGTGGTATTCCAATATATCCCAGAAAAATGCCTTATTCCAGCGAATACTCTATCCCGAAGTCCACCAACTGAAGAAGACAGGAAACTTAGCGGTCAAGTTGCCACTCACGTCCAGTTGGTCAAGGCATCACAACCCGCGACGGATCAGAAATTGGCTAAGACCTGTTCGCACCTAAGAAGATAAGTCAATAAGGGGTGGACGAACATGAAGAAATTCAACATCTAGAAATGAACTGACCATACAAAAGAGACTTCTGATGTACACCAGTCGGTTAGTGATTCCCAGACAAATGAGAAAGGATATATTTCAAAATATTCAGGAAGACCATCTCGGATTTGAGAAGTGTCGAGAATGAGCTCGACAACCCGTTTGGTGGCCAGGAATATCAAATGCAATAGAGGAACTCGTGAGGACCTGCGAAACGTGCCGGACGGAATCAGTGAACCGGAATAAACCACTAATGCCGTCCGAGTTTCCGGAGCGACCTTGGGAGAACGGATAACGGTCCGCAACTAGCTGCCACCAAATAAGAAGCTTTCCAGAAATTTTCTAAATCTTATGGCTTCAAGTCAATTACCTGCAGTTCGAAGTGCTCCCAGAGTATAGGTAAAAATTATCAAGGGGCGTTTATAGATCATAGATAAAAGTTTACTAAAGAAAGCGCAACGACCGAGATATTATAGCGACAACCAAAGGAGAACTCCAGCGAACACTTACCAAGTAATTCCGTTGCCAGAGCCAGAACGGGTAACAGACGCAAGCTGTCAGAGTTTCCATTTGGATAGTCCTAGTTGGTCAACACTATGGAACAGTCCGATAACAGATCAGGATACGAGTACAAGCGAGTCAGTCACCAACCGAAGATAACCACTTCGCCAAGGGTTCCACCAAGGACAGACACCACCTTCAATCTTGGTTAACGAATCACTCCAATGATGACAAGATCGGGAAGAGGTGTCCAGCCAACATTCTTCGAGGAACGATGTGTAATCATGCGGTTGATAAGGTCAATTTTAACCAAATCTTCGTATTCTTCGGTGTTAATTTATATTTGAAATGTTGGAACTATTCAATTCGACGCACTCGTTCACGAGATAAATGACAACAACGTTTTGTAGCATTCTATGTTTTAAATGAAAAATAAAAAAACATCATACCACCGAAAACATTAAAATAATATTTTTTAAATTGTATAAAGGCCCTTCCAACATTCTTCGGGGAAAGATGTGTAATCATGCGGATGAGAATGTAATAACAAACTAATTGATTAATCTTATCTAATCAGGCAGCAAAGGTTTACCTCCCGGGAAGTATATATACCTGAAACGCCACATTGCAAGGGAGTCTAGTTCTCGCTGTCATTCCAGTCATGTTCTTGTTCTTACTAAATGACGTTTTATAAACATGATAAATTAAAGTTTTAATTGAACCTGTAGTATTTACTCCAAACGCCCAACATAACGGATAAAATCACTTGACGTGGAGGGGAGTGATTTTTCTTCCTCGACGAAAAAGGTGCCGCCCACACAAAACGAAAGACTGATCATGCGCCGAATCTTTGAAAACAAAGAGTAGTCGACGTTGCAAGTCCAAGAAGGTTTTTACCGAAGAGGATTTGTGCAGAGTTTGGTCGATTTGATAAGATATTTGATGAAGGGAATAGTGAGGTCGCGAGTTATGATTATCCGCAGAGCTCTTTAATAAATTAAAAATTGTATTACACAGATCCAACCTGGCCTAGGAAATCGGATTAGATACGGTAAATCATGTCACAAAATTAGAAGTTATACTGAATGTCAGAAAATAACAATAAAAACAAAAGTAATAATCTTCATATTGCCCTAAACCAAAACAAAATATTATGTCTACTTTATTGTTTAAAAAAAAACTTAACAATTGCCAGTACATGAAAATAAACCAGAAGTTAACTAATGAAATTAAAACCAAAAACACAATTTGTCCATGAATCATGTGGTATTCCCTAACTTTCAATAACTCCATATACCCTTATATTCTTTGGTTAAAGCATGGAGTTGGACTAGTTCCCAATGCTTTTTGAATTTAATGTTCTAAAGCACTTCGGCGAAACATAGCTGATTATTGATAATTATTGTTGTGATTATTATACATAATTTTAGTGATATTCAAACACAATTTGCAACAGGAAAATGCTGTTTATAATTAAATATCTCAAGGTTATGCAATTTTACAATTAACTGGGTAAGCGTGGTGTGAGCGCGTAAATTGTCACTTGATTTAGACGAATACTTTTCTCTACGACTAAAATTATCCACTTTTCGTAAAGTATAACACTGGTAAAGAAATTTTATAAACAACATTTCAACAGCGATATTCAGTTTAGAGACTTAAAAAAATTAATGAGAAATAATTATAATCAGATTATCGTTTAAAAATGATTTTGGCCTGGATTTTACCTGTGTATCCATGAACAAAAGATTGTCATAAAATGATTAAATGATACAATAATGAAAATTAAGTAATTAATCCCTAAAACTTCGGATTTTATAATAATAACATTTAAGTATAACAGTATTTATACTGAGTAAATAGAACACAAAATGTATAATAAATCAAAAGGAAAACGATTAATACATAAAATGAAATAAAAATTTAAAAACTGTCAGTCAAGAAATTACGAAACATTCTTGTTCAACATACAAATATAATGGGAGAGAAGGTGCTTCTCGATATTTAAACGGGCTTAAGCGTTTCTATGAATTCTATTCTCAGCCATGATCGAGCTAAAATGCATTGTTCTTCCAAGTTTTATTATTTTTAACTTAAAATCAATGGCACCTGAGACTTATTAAAAGTTCGACACTTAATCATAACAACTGGTCACCAAATAATTAATGAGTTAATTAACAGGTCAAAACAAATCAGACCGTAACTTTTATTTCATAGCGATCGCTCTATCTAGCGAATATTTTCAGGAGGAGGGCGTAAAGTACCTGTCTTTTTCAAACAAGTCAAGACCTTTTCCGTGCCAAACCATTCGCAACGCTATACACTTATTGAGCCATGAAACTGTAAATGTTTACCCTTGGAATGTTCAAGGAAGACTACATTTGCTCTGATGATTATCATAGAAAAATGCTTGGTTTTCAGCGGCGATTTCGCTCGAGACGTTCTAAGCTAAACTCGTGGCTAAGCCTTGCCTAATTGAGTCTTTTTTTTTTAATGATCACTAGTTTCCCGAAAAATGTAACAAATTCTACAAGATCTTAAAATCATTTTCTTTCCGTAGCGCGGTTTCTTAGAAACGGGAGCCAGCCAAAGAATTAAAATTCAAGCCCATTTTCTGGAGCCAATTTCGCAGCACGGGGCCAATGGATCTTTTAATATTCCAAGTAAATGTATATACATGCATAGTTCTTGGTTAATCTCAATGCGTATTTTGAGTGAAAATTTCAACTTTATTATATGGTGAACCTTATTGGTAGTTTTAGTACGATTTATTTTTTAAATTTGATGCTTTCGTCTTGGTCGAGGATTTCAATTTTAATTCGTGTGTCCCGCTGCTTCAAAAGTACCTCGTTTAGCTCTGCCGCATCTCGGCAATCCAATTCTTCCCGTTTTATTATTGACGGAATTGATACCAGATCAATGAAATGAAATGGCTCTTCTTTGATGCGCGTGGCGTCTATTTTCAAACATTCTTTGTCGAAAAGAGTCCCTATACTGATACGGTCTGTGGGATCCGTTTTGCTTTTATTGGCATCGATAAAAATCGCTCTTCGAGTGAAAGATTTAATCTGTGCATTCGTTAGCTGACGTAATTTCACCTTACAAGACTTAACTCCCATTTGACGACATGGGGCGTTGAATTGTCTAATTTGTGGGGGCGTTATGGTGTCTGGTTTTCGGCTGACGCTAATTCCAGTTTTCTTGCCTGCACTACCACAATTTCGAAGGTGAGATTTGAGAGATGACTTCAAAGTGAAGTTCTTATCGCATTCGGGACACTTGTGGGCTTTCCCTTTTGCGTGATTAAATTTTTCGTGGCGGATTATATACCATTGACGTTTGGAGCTGTAGTCGCATTTTGGACATTTGTAAGGCCTCTCGTTCGTGTGCCTTCTTTTGTGTTCAATCAATGAGGATTTGTGTGCTGCCGAATAAGTACACTGGTCACATTTAAAGGGTTTCTCGCCAGTGTGTGTTTTTTCGTGTGAAGTAAGGGTGCTTTGTTGCGCAGCTGAGTAACTACATTGGTCACATTTGAAAGGTTTCTCTTTTGTGTGCGTTCTTTTGTGAATTTTTAAATACTTTTTGAGTGTGCCTGTGTAGCTACACTGGTCACAATTGAATGGCTTCTCACCTGAGTGTCTTCTTTTATGAAATACCAAATAGCTCTTTAGCGCGGTTGTGAACTTACATTCGTCACATTTGAAAGGTTTCTCACCAGTGTGTGTTCGTTTGTGTAAAATGAGATGGATTCTTTGTGTAGCTGAGTAACGACACTGGTCACATTTGAAGGGTTTCTCGTCAGAGTGAGTTCTTTTGTGTAAAATAACTTGACTTCTTTGTGCAGCTGAGTAGCTACACTGATCGCATTTGAAAGGTTTCTCACCAGTGTGTGTTCGTTTGTGTGAAATGAGATGGATTCTTTGTGTAGCTGAGAAACGACACTGGTCACATTTGAAGGGTTTCTCACCAGAGTGAGTTCTTTTGTGTAAAATTACTTGACTACTTTGTGCAGCTGAGTAGCTACACTGATCGCATTTGAAAGGTTTCTCACCTGTGTGTGTTCTCATATGTACAATTAGTCGGCTTTTATGTATACATGAGTAACTACAATGATCGCATTTGAAGGGTTTCTCGCTCATGTGGTTTTTTTTGTGTTCAATGAGTTTCCAATTTTCTGTACCCGAGTAACAACACTGATCACATTTGAAATGTTTCCCCCCTGTGTGAGTTTTAGTGTGCCTAGTCAAAGAATACTTTTGTGCGCTGGCGTAGTTACATTGGCCACATTTGATGGGTTTTTCGCTTGTGTGCGTCCTCATATGTGCAATAAGTTGTACTTTCTTTGTACCAGAGTAACTGCACTGATCACATTTAAAGGGATTCTCGCTCATGTGGATTCCTTTGTGTGCAATGAGTCTGTAATTAACGGTACCCGAGTAACTACACTGATTACATTTGAAGGGTTTTCCCCCGTGCGAGTTTTTGTGTGCCTAGTCAAACGATACTTTTACGCGCTTGCTTAGTTACATTGGTCATATTGTAAGATTTTTTCGTATGTCTGAGGTTTATGTGCCTAGTAAAAAGGATCATTTAATGCGCTGGTCACATTTATAAGGTTTTCTTCTCATACCTACTTTCTCCTGAATACTTAGTTTTGTTCTTAAGGGTTTTAACACTTTAATACAGTTAATGATTTTGTACTTATGTACTCAATGCAGTTTCACATTTAAATTCGTTGCTCAGCGTTTTACTGACATTAATTTAGTTAATGTTATATTGCTTGTTAACGGTAAGACATCTCAGTAAGGGAAAGACGGAACCCTAAACCAAAAAAATATTTTAAAATTAGGCACGTAGTAATTTTATCGTTAACAGACGATAAAAACATAGTAAATGTATTAAGAAGTTACAATGTTTTATACTAAAATAATTGAAAAATTGGCAGCCATTTTGAACCAAGATCCTATTTGTATGGCATAAAGTAAACCTTCATTGGATTTTATCCCATATACAGCTCTGCAGCAGTGGCGGCTTAAGAAGGCTGGGTCCCCGGGGCGGTGGCAGTGTTTTGTGACACCCCCCAGGACCGTGCAGAAGTTTTCACGGGTCCGTCTTCTTCAAGTTTAATCGTTCTGATTTGCACCCCCCCCTCGAGCTTCTCCGATGGCACCCCCTGCTGCCCTGGTACCCGGGGCGGATCGCCCCCCGCCCCCCCTCAGGCCGCCACTGCTCTGCAGTCGAAGTGTTAGTTAGATTTGGATACAGTAGTTGCTATACATAAGAGCCTTAGCAGACGACAAAAACTTAGTGTTCCAGTGCTATCTATACTCCCGAATTATAAACATCTAAAGCCTGGTTTTCACTGGGCTAAAAAACAGCGGAATTGACTTTCCGCGCCGTTTGCGGAAAATATTTTCCGCAAAATTTAACGGAAAGCTTGCGATATTCCGCGAACAAGCGCGGAATGGAAGTTCTATTTTTCCGAATTTTTAAAACGCAACGCAATGTGCTAACCAATCAGTGAAGATCATGCGTTGACGTCACTAGCTCACTACTCTCGGTTTGATTCAATTTGTTAGGCCTAAAAAGCGACGCGTTTAGTTTATAAACATTGTTATTGTAATTTGGTTAGTTTGTCACGATGACTTCTAAACAAAAAAGAATGAATGGTAGTCAACAGGAGTTTTTCATAGAAGAGGTTCGCGCTTATCCTTTTTTATATGACAAAGCAAATAGATGTTTTAAAAACAATGAAATGAAAGAAAATCGGTAGACTGCTATTGGAGCTATCTATGGCGTCCATTTTAATTCTGTGAGCCAGTAAAGATACAATCTTCAGCGCATGCGCTATCGAAACCGCCAAATTACAAACCGCTTGAAAAAATCCCCAGTGAAAACCGGGTGCGGAAAAGCCTTGGAAAATCCGCCGGAAATATATTTGCGTAAAACAATTTCCGCCGTTTTTTAACCCAGTGAAAACCAGGCTTTACACTTGCGAAAATAACTCAAAATAGAGATTTTAGCCTGTCTATTGGACTAATTTACGGTAATCTAAAATACCAATACTTTTTTTTAAATATACAATTTATTCTGGTACATAAGGAAAACAAAGTAACTTGATGAATGTGATTTAGAAGCACTTGTATACAACTTCTGGATATATAAAATAGATGAGTATTTAAATTGTCAAGTTATGGATAGAATCAAGTAAGCATAGAAAAAGCTTAAATGATAGCTCTTATAATCCTTTTAAATAAAATAAAAATACGTACGTTTAAGACGATTTTCTATTATAACAAAAATCTTTTTCCCTTCAACAGACATCTTTCATTTGAATTGTGTAACCCTTCAGGTTCACTATCCCCCACTTACTTACTTTTTTTTATTTTCTGTGTTTTATTTACTTTTGTTATTACGTTATCCCCGCACTCTTGACCCTCTAAATTTACAGTTTTTGTTAAGTATTCTTAAAGCCCCCTACATCAAATATCTTAGAATTCTGAGCTCTATTTAATGAAACTAATTCCAGTGTTAAATATAAATTTAATTTAATAATAAACTAAAAACTTAAATAACTTTTGAACCATACATACAAATTAATTATTGTTTATACGCCTTATAGAACTCGATCAAACCCCACGATAAAATATAAAATTAAGATAATTAATTAAACCATTCTCTCAATATAAATTATAAACTAAATCCCTGCCTTCGGCTACGTTAATATTAATCCCTCGCTAATGAAAGTGTTTTCTCTCGATCACAAGACCAAAGTGCAATACATTTCGAGCTGTCCACACCCATGTTTTCACAAAAACTTTCCGAACTAGACCAGTAAAATCCCCTCAGCTCACAGCGATCCCATGAAGTCATTTCAAGTCCACAAGCTTCATAATAACTATCAGGTAGCAAGATCCCAAGAAAAGCGCACGTTTTCCAAGGTTGCCGCCATAGGGTCGCGAGGGCGCCTGGACATTTCCTCTTGGAGACCAAAAGAAGGTAACCTCGAGACTCCCTGGAAACCCCCCCCCGCAACCCCGAGCGACCTTTCGTGGATCAGACGACGTCATCAGTACCATCATAGGACACGAGTCTTGGGTGCACCAATGACCCACGTAAGAAGGGAGGTCACTAATTACTCTTGTTTCTACTCCGCCTACAATCCTTGGAACAAAACCAAGAGACAGAGCCCCAAAAAGACAGAGCTCGGCTTGTGCCAGAACTGGATAGAACTCTGCTTCTCGGGCAAGAGAAGAACCATGTCGAAATAAATATAAAATAATGTGCGATGAAGTCACGCTTAAATATTAATTAACCCTCAATGCAAACCACATGATCGGAACAACCCTCAATGATTGCCTAGATGACCCACAGCCAGGACATTCCGATCGGAAGAACATAAGCCAAGCAGTAATTAGTCTGAGAAGCGTAATGCTCTCAACACCCTCGAATCACCTGTTGATCACCCAATATCTAGCCATTCCGAGAGAAGACAGCCAGATGACCGAGACCGATTCCCCAGCCTAGCCGGACATTTCAGACTGAAACCCTAAGTACCTACGCCCCCGTCAGCTTGTGAAGTAAAATAATATAGGAAGAAACCCGCAATTCGGCCGCCAAACCGTAGACGAGTAAATAAAGAGAATTAAAGAAATGTGTGAATAAAGAAACGCGTAAACAAGCAATCCCCAAAGACGTCCCGTTCTGTGAAGTGCGTGTGTCGGGCATCTTACGTAAACCGAGGAACGAGAAAACCCGTAAACGGAGAGACGACAACGTAGCGGAGGACACCGAAACCAAGTGATGAGTAGAATTTCCATCATAACCCCCCCCCCCCGCCCATTGTAGAGTACCCAGGGTCGAAATACGAAGTAGCCAGTGAAAAGTAGAGAAAAAAGTCTTGAAAAGAAAGCTTAATCCGTCGCTATTGTCCGAGAAAAGGATTTAAGACAGGTCCCCTCGAGGTTGAGAGTTCATTCTGCTTCTTGTATTTGTACAGTTCAGATTACCTTTTCCGTTCGCGTTGTGCCCTCGTTGTTATTATTTTTTGAATTAATTATTGTCATTGTTTAATTGTAGAATCTTTAATTGTAGTATTTTAATTGTAGTGTTTATTATTATTTAGTGTAAGTGTATATTAATTTCTGTCCCCTCCGTCCTTGAGCCGAAGATGCCTGAGAGTAGGGATACCGGAACCGATCCCATAGAAAATAGTAAGAGATAATTTAATTCACAAATTTAAGGTTAAGAGTGTATTTTTAGACAAGCTAAAAGAACCATAGAAGAGATGGCCTAACCATCACTAGAAGCAAAGTAAGATTATCCCCTCAGTTCCCCCCGCAATTTTGTTAATTTGTTTTGTATTTTAGTGTTATTTTATAAATTTGAGTGTTAAATAAAGATTTTGTGATTGATTAACGACAAAGGGTTTCCATTCTGAATTCGAATCTCCCCTCCTTTTCTATTTTTTTCTTTTCCCCTGTATGAAACCCCAATCTCTCAGATTTAATTCACTCCACGATAAGGCCACGACTCGCATTTTGTCGCCATCTTCCCCCGCCTTGGTGAATTAATATCTTTGAGCAAGGGCTAGGAATATTTCTGTGAACATTCAATCATCACGATTCAGTAAATTTCCTTAAAAACCTTACAATTGTCTCAGAAAGTCACAATTTTTTTAAATAATCAATTTGGCTAAATTAGTCATTAATTAAATTCCTTCAAAATTATACATTATTTTAGCTCTCAACAGACATGAAACGCATGACATTAAGATTTTCCTTCGTCACGAGTCCATTTAATCTACAAAAAATCTACCCATACCGGCTATTTTTAACAATAGGTACTTTTGTTTTTTTTTTGGGTTTTGTTTATTTTTATAGATGTATTATTTGTCAAGGATTACAATAATGCAAAACGTTTTAACCGCAATTTATTATTTAAAAAGATATGATAAATTTAAAATTGTTACTTGCCAGCAATTTTTACCTAGGAAAATACGACATATTTCGAGATTTTTGTACGTGTTGGACGAGGTAGCACTGATGACGAATTACATTTAACGACAAGATATTACTAAATTTTTAAAACGTGTGCAAACCGAAAATGTGTTCTCTACTACGGCTTTTTTGGTTTTGTTTATTGTTTTTGGTTTATTATTTGTCAAGGATTACAGTAATGCGAAAATTTTTAACCGCAATTTATTATTTAGAAAGATATGATAAATATAAAATTGTTACAAGCCAGCAATTTTGGGTTAAGTGTAGAATAGCTGCCCCCCACCCGATTTTTTTATATATTTTTTTGGATAGAGGACAAGATGGGGATTATTTTCATTTTAATTTTTTTGGCGGAAATGAATATTTACAAAGATATGAATTTTTAAACATTAGCCTTTTGCATTGAATTTTCCCTAGGACGATTCTTTAAATTCCTAGATTTTAATGCGTTGTGGATAACGTGGGGCTGATGACGAAAAAGAAAATGTGGAAAAATATACTAACTTACTTTTTTATTTCGGGTATTTTCGCCGTATTTCAATGCATTTCAGGTTCGGTTATTTATATTATTAGGTTGGATTAATATCGGGTTAACGATACTTGATGCGTCAGGCTTGGTGCTATCCTCTAGGTTGCGTTATAGATGGCCCATAGCTTTTTTTAGTATGGGGTTGGGGAGGCGCCGCGCGCCCCCAGCGCTCGAGCGAAGTTAGTGCGCGGCACCGTCAGGCGCCAATACTTAGAATACATTCGACGTTTTTTAAGTCAACATCACACAGAAGACATATAATATGACATAGTATGGTTTAAAAAAGGCTAAAATGCGTTGAAATACGGGAAAAATTCCCAACCCTTAAAAATTATTGCTGCTTTGCATTTCAGCCTTTTTCTTCGTCATCAGTCCTACTGTATCCAAAAAGTATTAAAATCTAGGAATTCAAAGAATCGTCCTCGTCATCAGTCCTACCTCATCCAACACGTACAGAAATCTCGAAATATGTCGTATTTTCCGTTGTAAAAATTGCTAGCAAGTAGCAATTTTACATTGATCATATCTTTTTTAAATAATAACTTGCGGTTAAAACTTTTTGCATTACTATAATCCTTGACAAATAACAAACCAAAAAAAAACGCAAAAAAAAACAAAAGTACCTATTGTTAAAAAATCCCCTAATACCTTTTTGTGCGATGAAACAACGCAACCACAATGCTTTTCTAAAATACATTATAAACCCTTACCTGAATTAACAATTTTTAGCTCTCTATCGCATAGACTTACTTTTAATAATAAAAAGGGCTTAATGCATACAATACATACTTTTTAAACGAAGTTGTTTCCAACATAACACCCAAACACAAAGACGAAGAAAATGGCACAATAGCGTCAATCTGCAGAATTTTAAAAGTTGGAAAAGAAAACTAAACTGTGCAGTAGAGTACCCGACGAAACCGAATTAAGCTATGGGCGTTATTAAATTAACTGAAACTTAAATTCGAAAAAATTATCTAAATTTCAAATAAATTTAACATGTGAAAAGTAATTAATTTTTTTTTAATATTATAAGTCTAATAATCAAATAATTTGGGTGGAGTTGGCTATAGTAGACCGCAAATTACCGTCTACTATCTATAATTAATCTATTGGCCTGAAATTATTATGACAGTCAGTCTAATTGAAATTAATGTCAATGACTCAGCAATATGTCGTCTATCGATTGATATAAAATTTAGAAATGATCCTCCTATAGCAGACTAAATATTGAGGTTCAAAGCGACACTACTAGTTACGGGACCCTTCGGTTCCATCATCAAATCAACTTGGGAGATGGGGGGGGAGAGGGGCGAGGAAGTTGAGATAATGCTTTAAAGATTAATCATGGAATAAATACGGAATTATACCAGAAGTAAGAAACTAAGATATAGAGTAATGAAACATTTTCCAAAGAAAGCCACAAAGCTGCCCGGTATTAAAAACTTCTTTCGATTTTTGTTGCCTAAAATATCAAGATAATATCTTCTGTTCAATTTAAAATAGTTGTCTAATCAACATACGATTATTCAATCTTTAAATTAAATTTCACCGATTTTTTCTTAATATGTTCAGCCACGGCTGAAGGAAAATCTTTAAGGACTAATAACTCGCACAGTAGCGTAGCCAGGATTTTGTTTCAGGGGGGGGCACACCATTGAAAAAAAGAAAAAAAATAAAAATATTTGTACGTAAGATCATACGTTTTGGGGGGGCATGTGCCCCCTGTGCCCCCCGGGCTACGCCTCTGAACTCGCATTTGGACGGGTTCAGCTCGAGAGCATTAAGGAGGCTACCCTCAGTACGATGAGATAGAACAGTGCCGGAGGAAACGGTCACCTTGTGACATTGGCGCAGAACCAAATGGAGACAGGGAAGATCCTTACGCAACTTTCGAGGATACGGTCGCGGCGAATCACGTTGAAAGCGTGTAACAAGTCGGCCCAGCCAGAATATTAGTTTCACATCGACGCAAAGTATCTAAGGTTAGGAAGTTAAGCTTCCTTCGATGTCTTACGACGTGCAATAATAATCCAAAATAATAAATATACAACGTCGAAAAATATTCCTTTTATAACATGTCGAAAGAAATTATCTAATTCAAACATCCCGCCAATTATAATCCTATTCTAGCATATCGAAAGAAATTGTCTAATTCAAACTTCCCGCCACCCACCAATTGTAATAGTATTCTATCATATCGAAAGAAACTGTCTAATTCAAACTTCCCGCCACCGGCCAATTATAATCCTATTCTAGCATATCGAAAGAAATTATCTAATTCAAACTTCCCGCCACCCACCAATTGTAATACTATTCTATCATATTGAAAGAAACTGTCTACTTCAAACTTCCCGCCACTGGCCAATTATAATCCTATTCTAGCACATCGAAAGAAATGGTCTAATTCAAACATCCCGCCAATTATAATCCTATTCTTGCATATCGAAAGAAACTGTCTAATTCAAACTTCCCGCCACCGGCCAATTATAATCCTATTCTAGCATATCGAAAGAAATTATCTAATTCAAACTTCCCGCCACCCCCCAATTGTAATACTATTCTATCATATCGAAAGAAACTGTCTAATTCAAACTTCCCGCCACTGGCCAATTATAATCCTATTCTAGCACATCGAAAGAAATTGTCTAATTCAAACATCCCGCCAATTATAATCCTATTCTAGCATATCGAAAGAAACTGTCTAATTCAAACTTCCCGCCACCCACCAATTGTAATACTATTCTATAATATCGAAAGAAACTGTCTAATTCAAACTTCCCGCCACCGGCCAATTATAATCCTATTCTAGCACATCGAAAGAAATTGTCTAATTCAAACATCCCGCCAATTATAATCCTATTCTAGCATATCGAAAGAAACTGTCTAATTCAAACTTCCCGCCACCCCCCAATTGTAATACTATTCTATAATATCGAAAGAAACTGTCTAATTCAAACTTCCCGCCACCGGCCAATTATAATCCTATTCTAGCACATCGAAAGAAATTGTCTAATTCAAACATCCCGCCAATTATAATCCAATTCTAGCATATCGAAAGAAATTGTCTAATTCCAACTTCCCGCCAAACTAACTGCCATAATTCAAACTTCCCGCCAAACTAACTGCCATAATTCAAACTTCCCGCCAAACTAACTGCCATAATTCAAACTTCCCGCCAAACTAACTGCCATAATTCAAACTTCCCGCCAAACTAACTGCTCGCTGTATAGCTCCATCTACCATGTCGTCGCTTTCCAGGACGCCGACAACACTTAACGACATTCCGTCCATAGCAATAGTGTCACTTCGAATATATATTCGATGTGAAAATAAAAAATTGACTTTCCACAAAACCGTGGGAGCTAGACGGTTTGGGCCCCACCCCGAGAACCGATGCCCAATTCCATGGGACGTAAATGAGGACCGCAAGTTGGCGAAATATGCGAGAGAGGCAACTTAGCGGCCAGGTGGCGAATGGTATTCCCAACAGCAATAGGCCGAATGCCGCCATCCTTCTTCTTGCGAGCGCAAAGGGAGGCGCCGCACAGAACCGGGCCATCAAGAAAAGGTTACTGATATTCGTAGGAGCAAACAATCGCCTCAAATCCCGGAACAACGGCACGTGAGATCTTTGAGATGTTGGGGAGAAAAAGGTTTAAGCCCACCGGCATAGCTGACCCAATATGAGCGTCTGATTCGGTGACGATTTGGTGCGACAATAAGAGCTGATCAGCTACTAACTAGAATGAAGTAATCAGAATGTCGTCGGAACATACAAAACGAACAGCGGCCCGTTTTTTCGCCAGCAGTCTTTCAAGTTGATTTTCATTTTATTAAAATAACTCTTCTCGAGCATACCTTTTTAAATTTAATAAGCCTATTTATCGAGTGTACGGGATTTTTACAAATGTCGAATCCCTCGGTTCGAATTAAAGTTTTTGAAGCGCTTTTGATTGAAGTGCATTTATTCGTTGATCATCTTCAGGGTTTGTTTTATCCAACGCAAAAATTTAAAAAATGCCAAAACAGTAAAAAAATTATAAATCTCCTATAGGTAGTACCATATTTAGGTGACTGAGAACCTAGGGGTCTACTTTCCCTTTAAGGATCGCTTATGATTTAAAATGGTATACAGGCCACGATATTAAAGATTTTTGCCTTCTTGGCGACCTTGTTAAATAGTGGTTTTTGCCATTTGTTTTTTTTTGGTTGATGGTTTTTCTAAACGTAATTGTGATGCCCCCCAAAATAAGAGTGTCTTTGATTAGGGACCCGTGTTTGAATAAGCGCGTTAAAACGAGGCGTGCTGCCGAACTGCACAAGTACAATTACCCATATCTCATATTTTAAACTACATTGTTACTAAGACTTTAAACTGATCCATTGTATTAACAAGACCAATTACAATTTAAAACTAAAGTCTAAAACTAACAATAGCCGTTATTTTGACACTGCGAGTCATGTCATAACTCTTTAAATTGTTAAAATAAATATTGATTTGTAAAACTATATTTTATCAGGCCTACTCCAAAATTTGTAATTAAAAATGTAAACCTCTCTAAGGCACCTAGCTAGTTTATAATAATTTCAGGAATGGATGGTAAAATAAATGGAAGTGTAATTTAGAACCGTCACTGATCCTTCAAATCTGAGCAATGGAGGAAGCACGCGACTGATACTGCCTTCAGTCTATAGGAGCGAACATCTCCATAGAAGAGGAGGCGTTCAAAAATCAAGTGGCTCTGCCGAACGGAAGGGTGAGGTCGCGAGCTATGACTATCCGCAGTGCTCTTTAAAAAATGAAATATTGTATTACATAGATCCAACTTGGCCTAGGAATTCGGATTAGATACGGTAAATCATGTCACAAAATTAGAAGTTATACTGAATGTCAGAAAATAACAATAAAAACAAAAGTAAAAATCTACATTTTGCCCTTAACTAAAACAAAATATTATTTCCGCTTTATTGTTTCAAAAAAAACTTTACAATTGTCAGTACATGAAAAAAAACCAGAGGTTAACTAATGAAATTAAAACCAAAAACACAATTTGTCCAAGAATCATGTGGTATTCCCTAACTTTCAATAACTCCATATACCATAATATTCTTTGGTTAAAGCATGCAGTTGGACTAGTTCCCAATGCTTTTTGAATTTAATATTCTAAAGCACTTCGGCGAAACATAGCTGATTATTGATAATTATTGTTGTGATTATTATACATAATTTTAGTGATATTCAAACACAATTTGCAACAGGAAAATGCTGTTTATAATTAAATATCTCAAGGTTATGCAATTTTACAATTAACTGGGTAAGCGTGGTGTGAGCGCGTAAATTGCCACTTGATTTAGACGAATACTTTTCTCTACGCCTAAAATTATCCACTTTTCGTAAAGTATAACACTGGTAAAGAAATTTTTTAAACTACATGTTATTCAGTTTAGAGACTTAAAAAATTAATAATTATAATCAGATTATCATTTAAAAATGATTTTGGCCTTGACCTTTACCTGTGTATCAATGAACAAAAGATTGTCACAAAAGGATTAAATGATAAAATTAGGAAAATTAATCAATTAATCCCTAAAACTTAGGATTTAAAAATAATAATATTGAAGTATTAAAGTAATTAATACTGAGTAAATGGAACACAAAATGTAAAATAAATCAAAAAGGAAATGATTAACACATAAAATAAAATAAATTAATAACCGTCAGTCAAGAAATTACGAAACATTCTTGTTCAACATACAAATATAATGGGAGAGAAGGTGCTTCTCGATATTTAAACGGGCTTAAGCGTTTCTATGATTTCTGTTCTCAGTCATGATCGAGGTAAAATACATTCTGTTCTTCCAAGTTTTATTATTTTTAACTTGAAATCAATGGCACCTGAGACTTATTAAAAGTTCGACACTTAATCATAACAACTGGTCACTAAATAATTAATGAGTTAATTAACAGGTCAAGACAAATAAGACTGTAACTTTTTATTTCATAGCGATCGCTCTATCTAGCGAATATTTTCAGGAGGAGGGCGTAAAGTACCTGTCTTTTTCAAACATGTCAAGACTTTTTCCGTGCCAAACCATTCGCAACACTATACCCTTATTGAGCCAGGAAACTGTAAATGTTTAGCCTTGGAATGTTCAAGGAAGACTACATTTGCCCTGATGATTATCATAGAAAAATGCTTGGTTTTCAGCGGCGATTTCGCTCAAGACGTTCTACGCTAAGCCTTGCCTAATTTAGTTTATTTTTAATGATCTAACGCTACACAAGTTTCCCGAAAAATGTAACAAATTCTACAAGATTTTAAAAACATTTTCTTTCAGTGGCGCGGTTACTTAGAGACTGGAGCCAGCCAAAGAATTAAAATTCAAGCCCATTTTCTGGAGCAAATTTCGCAGCACGGTGCCAATGGATCTTTAAACATTCCAAGTGAATGTATATACATGTATAGTTTTTTGGTTAATTTCTATGCGAATGTTGAGTGAAAATTTTCAAATATCAAATATGGTGAATCTTATTAATAGTATTAATACGATTTGTTTTTAAATTTGACGCTTTCGTCTTCGTCGTGGTGTTCAACTTTAATTCGTGTACCTCATTTAGCTCTGCCGCATCTCGGCATTCCATTTCTTCCCGTTTTATTATTGACGGAATTGATACCAGGTCGATAAAGTCAAATGGCTCTTCTTTGATGCGCGTGGCGTCTATTTTCAAACATTCCTTGCCGAAGAGAGTTCCTCTACTGACGCGAAGGTGCCCAATACGGTCTGTGAGATCCGTTTCGCTTTTATTGGCATCGATAAAAATCGCTCTTCGAGTGAAAGATTTAATCTGTGCATTCGTTAGCTGACGTAATTTCACCTTACAAGACTTAACTCCCATTTGACGACATGGGGCGTTGAATTGTCTAATTTGTGGGGGCGTTATGGTGTCTGGTTTTCGGCTGACGCTAATTCCAGTTTTCTTGCCTGCACTACCACAATTTCGAAGGTGAGATTTGAGAGATGACTTCAAAGTGAAGTTCTTATCGCATTCGGGACACTTGTGGGCTTTCCCTTTTGCGTGATTAAATTTTTCGTGGCGGATTATATGCCATTGACGTTTGGAGCTGTAGTCGCATTTTGGACATTTGTAAGGCCTCTCGTGCGTGTGCCTTCTTATGTGTCCAATCAATGAGGATTTGTGTGCTGCCGAATAAGTACACTGGTCACATTTATAGGGTTTATCTGCAGTGTGTGTTCGTTTGTGAAAAATGAGGTGTATTCCCTGGGTAGATGTGTAACTACATTGGTCACATTTGAAAGGTTTCTCTTTGGTGTGCGTTCTTTTGTGAATTTTAAATACTTTTGAGTGTGCATGTGTAGCTGCACTGGTCACAATTGAATGGCTTCTCACCTGAGTGTCTTCTTTTATGTAATACCAAATAGCTCTTTAGCGCGGTTGTGAACTTACATTCGTTACATTTGAAAGGTTTCTCACCAGTGTGGGTTCGTTTGTGTAAAATGAGGTGGATTCTTTGTTTAGCTGAGTAACGACACTGATCGCATTTGAAAGGTTTTTCTTTTGTGTGCGTTCTCATATGTTCAATTAGTCAGCTTTTATGTATACATGAGTAATTACAATGATCGCATTTGAAGGGTTTCTCGCTCATGTGGGTTTTTGTGTGTTCAATGAGTTTCCAATTTTCTGTACTTTTGTGCGCTGGAGTAGTTACATTGGTCACATTTGAAGGGTTTTTTGCCTGTGTGCGTTTTCATATGTGCAATTAGTTGTACGTTCTTTGAACCCGAGTAACTGCACTGATCGCATTTAAAGGGTTTCTCACTCATTTGGATTCCTTTGTGTGCAATGAGTCCGTATATTTCTGTACCCGAGTAACTACACTGATTACATTTGAATGGTTTTTCCCTCGTGCGAGTTTTTCTGTGCCTAGTCAAAGGATACTTTTACGCATTTGCGTAGTTACATTGGTCACATTGGAAGGGTTTTTCGTACGTCTGAGGTTTATGTGCTTAGTAAAAAGGATCATTTAATGCGCTGGTCACAGTTATAAGGCTTTCGTCTCATATATATACTTTATCCTGAATACTTAGTTTTGTTCTTAAGGGTTTTAACAATTTAGTACAGTTGATGATTTTGTACTTATGTACTCAATGTTGTTTCACATTTAAATTCGGTGCTTAGCGTTTTACTGACATTAATTTACTTAATGTTCTTTTTCTTGTCCACGGTAAGTGAAAGACGTAACCCTAAACAAAAAAAAAGAATTAAAAATTAGGCAAGTAGACTAATTATATCGTCAACAGACGTAACTTTATTAAAAAAGGTTGGATTTAAGATTTTCTTTGATTCAAACTAGATCATCATACTTTCGAAACCTTTAAAAACGTATTTGTTGAGGTTAACGGTAATAATAAGTGTAGGAAGCTGTTGGCTTGCGTGGCATAAAGGGCTTGCCACCAACCTCCTACGCATTATAACCAGGCCACCTGAATTAATGGCTTTAAAAGTCGCTTGATGACTTAGCCCTAAGGTGGTGCCTTGGGTATTAGCCTAGCTGATTATTATTGATTATTACGTGTATATTATATATTTAAAAAAAATCCGATTATCGAAAATGGATTCAATTAATCTAGGTTTATTTGAAAATACAATGTTTTATACTTAACGAATTGCAAAATTGGCAGCCATTTTGAACCAAGATCCTATTTGTATGGTACAAAATAAACCTATCCCATTTACAGCTCTGCAGTCGAAGTGCTAGTTAGATTTGGATACAGTAGTTGCTATACATAAGAACCTTAACAGACGACAAAAACTTAGTATTCCAGTGCTATCTATACTCCCGAATTATAAACGTCCTACAGTTGTGAAAATAACTCGAAATTGAAGTTTTAGCCTGTCTATTGGACAGTAATCTAAAATAGCCAATCCTTTCTTTAATAATTTATTCAGGTACATAAGGAAAAAAAAGTAACTTGACGAATGTGATTTAGAATCAAATATGTATATAATTCACTTGTATACAACTTCTGTATAATTAAAATAGATGAGTATTTAAATTGTCAAGTTATGGATAAAATCAAGTGACCATAGAAAAAGCTTAAATTATAGCTCTTTTAATCCATTTTAAATAAAATAAAAATATGTACTTTTAAGACGATTTTCTATGAAAGCAAAATCTTTCTGCCTTCAATAGACATCTTTCATTTGAATGAAACGCTTTAGGTATTTATATCACATTTTCTTAGTTCACATTACCATAAGATTTTCCTTTCTCGCGAGTTCATTTAATCTACAAAATTTTAGTTCAACTAGTTTTTGTGCAATCATTCACCACAATGCTTTTCTAAAATATATACTATAAACACTTACATTAATTAACTGTTAGCTCTCTTAGGCATAGACTTAATTTCAATAATAAAAAGGGCTTAATGCATACAATACATACTTTTTAAACGAAGTTTGTTCCAATATAACACCCAAACACAAAGACGAAGTCTCATCGATAGTCTCCTTCACCAGCGTCAATCTGCCATATCGAAAATTGGAAAAGTACATTTTTGGCTACGGTAGGTAATGCGAAGAAAGAAAAAGAATGTTGGACTAAACTAAAGAAATATGAGTTTAACAGTTATATTCCATTTCTACTAAGAAAAATGAATACATTATCGATTGATATAAAATATAGACGTATAAGTCCAAAAACAAGTGTAAATATAAACAAAACCGTATATCTAAACATTGCCGTATTCCGAGTTAAAGGGTTTTTATACCATTCCCTAATGGTAACGTCCGATCCGAATTGCGCAAATATGACAATTGAGAACTATTTAAAATTGATACCATTAAATCTAGGTTAAATTGCCTATCGAATGAAACAAAGTATAGACGTGTACGTCCTAAATAACTTGAACTATTAATTAAATTTTAGTGATTTACACGTAAGTAAAATAACTTACTTTTTGTTTTAGATGGGAATTTTGAAATTTAAGTTTAAAAAAGGCTCCCTCGCGATGTATGAAAAGAACGTCTTAAATTTATTTAGTCCTTAAATCACACTATAACCCTCGACGGTCGGAGCGTTTTAGTGATTAGATGGCAAGTAATCAAATGATGTCAATAGTCCGGTGTTATACGCTCTCACCGAAAATGATTATAAAAGGGGAAAGGGAAAGGGGAGGTTGTGGAGTCTCAGACGGAAAAACAGTACGATCTCAATCAAAATTCTCTTTAATAACCCTTTTTTAATAAAAATACACTTTGTCAACAATGTAATGGGGACATAAACCAAAATAATGAAATAAAACGAGGGGACCTGGCAAAATCTTAAAGGGAACTTACTCTTTTCCTTCGGTTCTCGGCCTTAGTGACTGATATCTCGGGAACTCACAGGTAAAATGGAAATTTACGTTGGGTTAGGGGACTTGATTGCTTTGTTTGGTTGGGTTTTAGAAGGAAAACTCTAGATTTGGGTTGATTTTGTCAGTTTGAAGGTGGGGGACTTTACTTGACTCACTATTTGACCCAGTGAATTTTTAGAAGGAAACTTAGGAGAATCTACTACTTATCAACTGTCCTTTTTTCTGGTGTCTTCGCTTGTCTTGGAGAGGAGGGATTTCTTCTCTTCTTTAGCGCGGGGGTCTCGTTTTCACAGTCCGATGGGGGGGGGGGGCACAAACAGTCCCAACACTTCGTTCATACGCAAGCGGAAGGGTTGCACGTTCCCCAAACGGCAAGGGATGAATCCAGGTAGCAGATCGCAGCGGCCCCCAGTCCAGAGCCCTCTTTATCTCCTTATTCACGGTGCGTCGCTTGACTAGAAGTTGCAATGGAAGGCTGGGGACTCTTTCTCTGGAATTTGACGACTGTGCTGTAGTCTCTTCGGTTTACGTGGTTCCGGGTTACGGGATTTCCGGATTCCGCAAGTAGGCTCCCAGCAGTCTTCGTGGGGATAACTCTTCCTCCTGCAAGTCTCTTGGGGTTTCCTTCTGGTTTCCATTTTGTTTCGAGGGTGCGGGATCTTTTTTATACCCTCGGTCTTGTCACTCATTCCTTAATGATGGTGCTCTTTTTGGGCATTGGGTCCCTAGGACGTAGGGGGGTGACCTACACCTTTGACTTGCTTTTTTGGGGTCTACGTGACTTGACGAGTTTGAGGTCAGTGGGGAGTTGGGGATCCTTTCATCCTATCGCGTCTTTGGTAACCTTGGCCTTGTTGCTGAGGGAAACAATGCATGATTTATACTATAGCTATTTTTAGAAGTTTATGATAGTTTCAAGGTTTTTTGCGTGGGGCTCTCTCAAACTGACAATAAAAACTCTCCTCCCTGCCTCCTATTGAATTCTTTGGGGCCTAGGCTTAACACTGAAATCTACATTACTTTACATTTAACTTTAATATTTGACCAAAACTTAATTGGGATCTCACATTTGTCGTCTGGGACCTCAGGCCACAGTTCTTTGGGGACTTTATACTTTAAAATGACTAGGGGGCCAACCTTTATTATGTACATGACTTAAACTTAAATTTGTACTTAAAAAAGTTAACATTTCCATATTATAAAAAGTTTATTTATAAAAATAGAATTATTGCGTTGGAAACTAATTTATTATAGAGATAATACGTTAGTTAAGTCAACTTAACCTAAACACATACTGACGAAAAGTTCGAGGGGACATTCATAAAGACTTCGATTACCGGATTTCAAAACAAGACGAGGAGTACGCAAAACCTAGAAACACTCGGGGACTTTACATAAAATATAAAATGGAATGAAAATCAAAAATTATTGAAACAAAAACAAGAGAATGCAACCGAGGCGGTTACAACGCGTCAGGAGATGCTCCCATAAATGGGTATTTTGGATTAATTCTAAATCTAGACTTTTGCATTTTTAAACCTTCATGGTGAGAGTTTGAGACTGGTTTATTTGAATAAAAGTAGCAACAGCATGATCTTCATGTTTCTTTCCCAATCTGTAACTTTCGATTAAAACGTAAGTTATTTAATATGGATTGCAGATGGATTTCACCAAGCTAACAGATGGCTTGGAGGGATCAGTCCGTTATACTGCTTTTGCATTCGAAGAACTAATTCTGCCAGCTTTTTGAGCGTACCAGACTTTACTGGAAGCCTGAGTGCCCTGGTTGAAAAATCAAGTTTATCCCATTGCTCTTGTGTGATTTTAATTCCATCGTTTATTAAGTCACAAATAACCACATTTTGAGAAAGAGACCCCTCACTATTGTCCAGGGTTCGGGAAGGTCGTTCGACTTTAGAACATCCTTTGTTGTACGAACTTCTGAGTGACCAAATCAGGTTTTTATTTCGAAGAAGCTAGATGGTCTAAATAGTAATTTAATTCTTAGTCTGTAACTAAAGGAACATTTTTCTTTCTTTTGATGTTGAGGTGGGCTACCATCTGCTTTAATAAGTAAACGTTATAATTTTATCACTCGAGCTCTCTTGAATGGGATATCGCTCGAGCTCTCTTGAATGGGACTTGTTTTAGATGAGGAACGAGCCATTGATTCAATTTCTCTGTAGACGACTGACTTTTCAATATTGTTACTCCAGCTTCTATCAGGAATAAATTTACACCCACATGAGAACATTACTCTCCTAACCCAGCCATAGAAGAACAATGGGCAGTTGATATTGGGTTTAAATGTCGAACTTATTATAAAATATATATTTTTACCTAAACAATTCTTCTTTATAGTCCGTGAGCAAGACTGCGAAATTGAACTTTTGAAAATCATTTTGCGCACCAAGAAATTTTATGATTTCTCGTTAGGGGGTCACGTGGGCATGCCAAAATCGCTTGATAGACATCTCGATCGCCCAGCTATTCAAGATGGCGGCCGATCCAAGATGGCGTCGGGCGCTTTTGTTCAAATGCATCTAACGTTTGATCTACTTATCCGATTTTGATGAAACATTTTTTATTCGCTAGATAATTGTATTACCAAAATAGTTTGTCCAGTAAAATATATTCCTTAAGTTAACAGGAAAGCTATAAACCGTGAAAATAACATTTTTGGCGGAACTTTAAACGACGTTTTTACATTACCAATGCCGTAATAATTAGTTAAAATTTTTTTTGGTCTACTATACGTTCGATGGGTTTCCTATCTTTCAAACGACGTATCTATTGTATATACTCACCAAATTATGCACAGTACAAAGAGAGGGGGCGCTAATACGTAGTGTCGGAAATATTTATAGAAGTGTATTTTTTGTCCTTTTACTAATTTTTAGAGGTTTTCAGTGAAGAGCGCTTTTCGTTGCCCTTTGTCACCCGAGAAGGTCACCCAGAGCAGTTTTTGTTTTGTTATATCACGTGTCAAACGGGACGTTGTGTTCGAAAATGAGTCACGGTATTTATATTGTTTGTTAAAAAGGCATTTGCGAGAAAAATACTGTGGGACTCGGGAGCGTTTAGAGAAAGAGATGTCTCTATAAAGAATAGTTTATTTTAAAAAATGTCAAAGAGTAAAAGAAAATTAGGAGTTGCGGTCGAGGTTTTCAGTGAAGAGCGCTTTTCGTTGCCCTTTGTCACCCGAGAAGGTCACCCAGAGCAGTTTTTGTTTTGTTATATCACGTGTCAAACGGGACGTTGTGTTCGAAAATGAGTCACGGTATTTATATTGTTTGTTAAAAAGGCATTTGCGAGAAAAATACTGTGGGACTCGGGAGCGTTTAGAGAAAGAGATGTCTCTATAAAGAATAGTTTATTTTAAAAAATGTCAAAGAGTAAAAGAAAATTAGGAGTTGCGGTCGAGGTTTTCAGTGAAGAGCGCTTTTCGTTGCCCTTTGTCACCCGAGAAGGTCACCCAGAGCAGTTTTTGTTTAGTTATATCACGTGTCAAACGGGACGTTGTGTTCGAAAATGAGTCACGGTATTTATATTGTTTGTTAAAAAGGCATTTGCGAGAAAAATACTGTGGGACTCGGGAGCGTTTAGAGAAAGAGATGTCTCTATAAAGAATAGTTTATTTTAAAAAATGTCGAAGAGTAAAAGAAAATTAGGAGTTGCGGTCGAGGTCGATGGCAAGTGTATAATTTGTGGAAAAAAGTAGGAATTAAACGAATTAGTAAAACCCAAAGATTTCGAATCTTGGTATTCTCTGTTCAAAGCTGCCACAATTAGAAGCTTCAAGGCAATTTTGGACTTGGGGAATGAAGCTGCTTCAAGCGTTCCAGATGTATTTTACCACAGAAACTGTAGGTCAACATTCACATTGAAAAAAACTCTAGACGAATTGGAAAAGAAGCGTTCGGAAGAAGACGTGAGTGGACACAGTGATTTTCAAAAGCCCCGTCGATCTACGCGAAATGCGCCATCAGATTCCAGAAAATCGGAACTAATACTCGTGAAGCACTAACGCAAGCTCTCGAACTGAGATCTGACCTAAAATTACGCGATATCGCTATTAAACGGAGCGATCAGAAAATGATAGCAATTTCCTCAAGATATATAATTGTGGCAGAAGCTCATTACCACAAATCGTGTTATAGAAATTACACGCGCGAGTCAAGGACTGAACATCACGAAGTAGAGACCCACTCTAAATCATATAAACTGGCGGAACAATCAGCTGTAAATCATCTTTATGAATATATAAGTTACGAGATTATTTCTAAACAGTCATTTATTTCATTCGTTGAACTTACGGCAAAGCTAGTTAGTTTAATGAATATCGAAGGTGTACCAGGAAATGAAATATTGCCGTCAACCAAATCAAATTTGAAAATAAATATTGAAGGCAAATTCGGGACGTCGCTTGTTTTTTTAAATGTTGATCGCAGATTGTATGTAAGATCTGATAATATGTCACTTGATACGTTACTTGAAAAATTCATTAGATTAAAACGCAAATTCGATGAAACAACGGAGAATCATAGTTCATCGGCATTGATTTCAAGCACGGCGATTTCTTTGAGAAAAGATATAAAAAATTGCGTCGCTGAACCAAATTGGCCACCGGACCCTAGAGAACTTGATTCAAATTATATATCAATACCGGAATCTTTAAAAGAGTTTTTAGGAGTACTTTTAACTGGAGAAAATAAAATTATTTCAGCGAAATTATCTAGAACGGTATGGTCGCTATCACAGGACGTTATATATGCAATTTCATCGGGCAAAATCCTTACTCCAAACATATTTTATTGCCATGGGCTATCAAAACTCTTACGGGAAATGTAGAGCTTATAAAAATTATCAACAACTTGGGACATTCCATATCTTATTCAAAGCTTGAAGAAATAGACACCGCCCTCTGTATCGAAAAATTACAGAGCGTCGCCATCGATTCCGTTCCTCTACCCTCTAACGTTCACCCAAATGTCCCAACCGTGCTTGCTTTCGATAACATTGACCGCCAAGAAGAAGTCTTAAGTGGTTCTGGAACATCACATAGAGTTAACGGAATAATTGTTCAAAATGTGTCCCATTCGTTTTTGCCTCCAAGACCCCCTTCTACAAACAGCAAGAAAAAAAAGAGAACTCTAAAAGTGGTAGAAAATCCGATGAGTATTTACGTAATTGGTAAACAGCGAAGTCCCCCAGCTATTATACCAAAGGAAATTTTGGAGTACACAATCTCAGCGGTACAAAACGCTCGAGTCCAGGATTTACTATGGACATATTCTAGAAATCACTGCTGTGGAAAGCAACGAGTTTGCTCTTGGACGGGATTCAATATCCTTACGAAAATGGACGGATATTGTTGAATATTTGCCAACTATCAATGCGCCAGCGACGGAAATGTCCACGGTACAAGAGATTATAAGGCAGTGTGTAAAAATCAAAGAATCACTTGGTCTCGAAAATATCGCAGTTGTTTTCGACCAAGCTCTTTATGCAAAAGCCGCGGAAGTTGTATGGGGCAACCAAGAATACCTGCAAAATGTCGTTATAATGATGGGGAACTTTCACACAATTTGCAATTTAATGTCCATTATTGGAAAAATGTTTGGAGATTCAGGTCTTCGAGATTTAGCTGTTGAGTCGGGAACGATAGCTGAAGGATCAATTAACAAAGTTTTGGACGGTAAACATTACAACAGAGCTATACTTTTACGTAAATTTACTTACGAAGCAATGATGCGTTTGATTTGGAAAAGCTTCGAAAACTGGATTGAGATGGAACGAGACGAAGCGATTCTGGTCGAAGCCAAAAACGTAATATCGGAAATTTGCGAAAACACAAACAAAACTACATACTTATTGACTCTCGAAGACCCATCTTGCATGGGCATTATGAATAAATTCATGGATTATATGACGTTATTGCGACACGAGCGAGGTCCTCTATCAAAATATTGGATGATGTACGTAGATATAGTCGAAACGTTGCTTAGGCTACTTCGCGCCGACAGAGAAGGCAATTGGTATCTCCATTTAGCCACTATTCGTGACATTATACCATCGGCTTTTGCTATGGGCAAAGTAAACTATTCGAGGTTTTTAGCGATCTACTATGCCCAAATGACTCAACTAGAGAACACCGTACCAGATTTATACGAACATTTTCTACGTGGAGGATTTAGTGTCCAGCTTCGAAGTCCGAATCCGTTCGGTAGAATAGCGGTAGACCAAACGACCGAGGAAACTGTAAACAAAAATACTCAAACTGCGGGTGGGACACGAGGTTTCAGCCTTAAACCCGGTTCGGTTTCTAAATATTATCTTACTTCTGAACACAGAGCTTGGTCCTTGAGACAACTGAGAGAGCAAATTTCAAGTCAACGAGTAAAATTTTATCATCATGATTTGCAAAACACAAAAATTAAAAAGGATGAAGACGGCGTTTGTGCTATTTACGAATTATTAGCTAACAATTGGACTAATCCCTTTGACGAAGACCCTTCCGATATCGTTAATATATCAACAGGAACCCTCGCAACCGCTGAAGTTAGTCAAGACCTTCTAAGCGCTTACGATAAAGGTGAAAAAGCATACCAAGTCTTTCAAGAAAGTCGAATCCAGTGTGGAGAGGGCTTCCATGACCCTATTAAAAAAATTCTACCTAAAACATTATCAACTATAAAACCCCGTTCTATGAAGGTAAAAGAACAAGGAAATTATTTTGAAAGCAGACCAAAGACTTTTCGCGGACATGGTTTTAGTTGCTGAAAATCGCCAGCTAGATATGAAGGAGGTATTTTGTCACCCACTTGGTCCTATATCCTGGACGCTTGCCAATGCTGATGGATCGCTAAAAAAGAGTCTTTCGCCAAATTTCTCGAGAATAAGGTGGCCCCGACTGAAAATATACTTGGTTCCAAGGCTACTTTGATCGACGCTATGTCAATAATTCAGAAAATGCACGGAGAAAACAATACTTTTGAAGAACTTTCGGTTAAAATTTTTCAACAGATGATCAAGGTTGGTAGAGACAGCAACCGAATTGACGTTATGTTTGATATTTACCGCGAAATTTCAATAAAATCGGCTGAGCGCGTAAATAGAGGGTCTGACGGTGGCGTTGCATTCCACGAAATAAATAAATTGGAGACGGCTTTTAACAAGCTCCGAAAGCAAAACTAACCTTATCAGCTTCCTTGAAAGAAATTGGAAAACGCGAGGAATGAGAAATCGGCTAGGAACGAAGACCATGATCGTGTCATGCAACGGTTAATACACTAAACTGCGGAAAGATAACTGCGAAGTATTATCGGAACTGGAGACGAATCAAGAAGAGGCCAATACACGATTAATTCTCCACGCTAAACACGCCGAAAAAGAATACTCCAACATAATAGTAGCAGCTGACGACACCGACGTACTTATTTTATGCATAGCTTTTAGTTATCAAATTACAAAGAACCTTTTCGTAGCGAGAGGCACAAAAAATAACGTAAGAATCGTTGACATAACCAAACTTTCCTCAGCTTTAGGGTCAGATGTATGTAATGCCCTTACTGGTTGCGATACAGTCAGTGCTCTTGCGGGACAAGGAAAGCTCAAGGCGTTTAAGTACATTGTACAGAATGCTAGCTTCCGATAAGCCGTCTCGGATCTCGGTACGGAATGGGAGCTCTCGGAATAAGCATTTAAGTCCATTCAAGCACTCACGTGTCAAATATATTGCGCTAAAACAAAAAATTTGGATGTAAACTCACTAAGATATCAAATGTTTCGCATTAAAAAGGGAAACGTGGAGTCGGGACAGTTACCACCTTGTGAAGACACCCTTCGACAACAATTTTTACGCGTTAATTACCAGGCCGCTATTGGGGAAAGAAGTTTAATGAGTTCACCGGATATTCCGAACCCAACCGCGAATCACGGATGGAAATTGAACGAGAGAGGCCAACTAGATATTCAGTGGATGCTCGGACTTCCGGCACCAGAGGTAGTAATAAGTTTAATGGCTTGCGCTTGTAGTAGAGTTTGTCGGCCGCTAGATTGCACGTGCATTTTAAATAAAATGAAATGTACAGCCCCGTGCAAACTTCAGGAATGTACGAATATTGAAATAGAAGAAGAATACTTCAACCATATTTCATTTGAAGACTCGGATGATTCTGACGATGACTAACTAATGTAAATATATAAATGTAACATATACTGCAATAAAGTAATAAAGTAATGAAATTAATACTAACATAATATATAAAAATAATTTTCATTTATATTTTCACTTTTTTGTTGTAAACTTAAAAGTTCTTGGTACGGTTTGTAAATAATAAATGCAGTTAAACTTGTTTTTATTTTTTACCTCTCCGAGGGGACTATGTCCCCTAGGAGGGGTTATACAACCACCGTGTCTGTCTGTGGGTCTGTCTGTCTGTCAGGCCTGCGAACGCGTTCGCATTTTCGGTGCAAAGTGTAATCACTGCGTACGCAGTTTCTCGAAGGATTGGCAAAACCACCATGTGACGGTGAGCGTTAACGGATTGATTCGCGGTTGGGTCTGGTTGGGCTTTTTTCGTCAAAGCTCACCGGATATTTCTTTATTGTTATGTTGTAGGTCGTGAATGTTGAACTCGTGTTGTGACTGTTGTAGGTGTTGAGTTTGTGTTATGATTGTTGTGGATGTTGAGTTCGTGTTATGACGGTTGTGGATGTTGAGTCTGTTGTGTTTGTATGGGCGTTTTCTCTCCAACTTCTTCTTAATGACTTTGGGACGGACCGAGTGCAATGCTACCTCTCAACGTCCAATGGCAGGGTTTCCACCAGTTGTACACGGTACTCGTCTTAGTATCATTTTGCAATTTTTTGGCGCCGGCCGGGAATCGAATCAGGGTCTGCCTCGTGCAAGAGATGTACTCTAACCACTCAGCCACCAACGCTTGTTAATTTACGGTGTTTTTCTAAAAAAACAGCTTTGGCGAATGTCCTTTACAAAGTTATAACGTAAGGTACTATAATTTATTCTACATCATTTTAAATATTTATAAATTAAATCAATCTTATATTTAATTAAATATTTATAAATTATATTAATCTTATATTTAATTAAATATTTATAAATTATATTAATCTTATATTTAATTAAATATTTATAAATTATATTAATCTTATATTTAATTAAATATTTATAGATTATATTAATCTTATATTTAATTAAATATTTATAAATTATATTAATCTTATATTTAATTAAATATTTATAGATTATATTTATCTTATATTTAATTAAATATTTTAGTATTTTAATGTAAAATTTGATCGCGATCAGGAATTGAACTCGGGTCGCATTGTTACAATGCGAATAGTTCACCGCCGAGCCATTGACTTCCTTAGGGAAAATATTCAAGTAAAGGAACAATTATGATAAGGCGGGTTTTTTTACTAAACGGATTAATACAATCACTGTATATATTGTTTATTGAATGATAATTATTCAAAACTCCCGCGGAAACTATATCAAAGTAATAATAATAGTGTGGAGAACTATCAATCAAACCGGGTAAAAAATATAATCTCTTCAATTTTTCGAACTTAAGTCAAATCTTGACGGGTCTAAAAAACGCCAAATAAACGTATATAAAGCCGTTGCCGTCAAAATGGAAGATTTAGTCTTTCTTAGTTCTTGGCTGTCAGACGAACTACTACAGGACGGGGTCCTGGTGTCCTGGTGTCGGTCAAAGGTTATGAGGTAACTTTGCGGTTTTATTTAGTATTTTCGGTCTTCGGTCAAGGAAAGAGTTAAATTGTGTTTCGCGTTTGGAACGTGAGCGAATGGACTTAAGTGTATGAACAGTGCGTGTTTAAGACTGAAAGTGTTAAAGTAATTGTGAACTAACTCAAGTCAGCTGTGTTTAAAGGCTCTCTTACTACGCATAAAAGGACACATATGGGCGAGAAGCTATACAAATGCGATCATTGTAGTTACTCAGCTGCGCAAAAATACACTCTAACTGTACATAAAAGGACACACACAGGTGAGAAACCCTATAGATGTGGCCAATGTAGTTACGCAAGCAGAACTAAATTTACACTGACCAAGCACAAAAAAACACACACGGGCGAGAAGACATACAAATGCGATCACGTAGTTACACAGCTCCGCTAAAGGACATATTGATTTTACACAAAGGTACTCACACGGGGGTCAAACCCTACGAATGCGATCAGTGTAGTTACTCAGCTGCGCAAAATTCCTCTATAACTATACATAAAAGGACACACACAGGCGAGAAACCGTACAAATGTGATGAGTGTAACTCATCATTTTCGAGGAAAACCTGTTTGAAAATGCACATACGAATGCACACGGGAGAGAAACCATACAAATGCGATCAGTGTAGTTACTCCGCTGCGCGAAACTTTACCTTGATCTTACACATAAGAACACACAAGGGTGAAAACCCCTTAAAATGTAATCGGTGTAGCTATTCAGCTGCGTAAAAATCTCTTCTAAATATGCACAAAAAATCACATACTGGCGAAGAAGTCTACAAATGTGGCCAATGTAGTAACGCTTGCGGAGAGAATATGACACTGATCAAGCACCAAAAAACACACACGGGCGAGAAACCCTTCAAAGCGATCAGTGTACTTACTTAGCTGCACAAAAATGTCATTTAATGATACACAAAAGATCACACACAGGTGAGAAACCGTAAAAATGTGCCCAATGGGATAACGCAGGGAAAATGATATTGATCCAGCACGAAAAAACGCATATATATATATATATATATTTCTTAAACGATTTTAAGAAACCCTGATTAGCTCTCTAACTGAAGATCTTGAATGTGTCACGTGCTTTGGGAAACGGGTCTAGTTCGCGTAAAGAGGCAAGTGAACTTCTATTCGATTCAAGATGACTTGGAGCCGAGTCTAGCTTGGAACGTCGCGAGTTAAATCTCTGTAAACCAAGCATTTTCTATGATAATCATCCGGGCCACTATAGTTCTTCCTTCGACATTCCAAGTGTAGACATTTATAAATTCCTGTCTCACCACGTGTAAAACGTTAAGAGTGGTTTGGCACGGAAACAGCCTTGATATATTTCTAGACGTTATTAATTTGATATCTAAGCAAACAAATCTATACTGTTTCCGCAAGAGAGATCGCCATAAACAAAATGTCTAAATATATAAATGTTTTAATTATCGTGACCATCGTCATTCATACGTAAAGATGTACATGGGGACACTTTTTTAAAACTTTATTTTTAAATTAACTCACTTTTTTGTGGGCAGTAAATATAAACAAGTGTCGATCACTTCCGATGTCTCCGGGACCATTGATTTTTGGTTATAGAAAATGGTAAGAGCTGGGAGTACCGAATGGATTTTTCCTCGATTATGGCAGAGAGTAAATCTGAGATTAGAAACGCTTAAACGAGTTTCAATATCGAGGAGCACCTTATCTCTGATTAATAATATTTCGTCTCGTTTTTGGTCATTCAATATTCAAAATAAGTTCAATGGCACGGTTATTTCAGGTTTTTTATTATTTAATTTTTTATTTCATTTTAAGTGTTAATCATTTTACTTTTTTTATTTCATTTTAAGTGTTAATCATTTTCCTTTTTTATTTCGTTTTAAGTGTTAATCATTTTACTTTTTATGAGTTAATCATTTTACTTTTTTTATTTCATTTTATGTGTTAATCATTTTACTTTTTTATTTCATTTTATGTGTTAATCATTTTACTTTTTTTATTTAATGTTAAAATTTTGTTCCATTTTATCATTTTTAAATACTTTCAAACTTTAATAACAGTATTTTTAAATATTTGGTTTTAGATTTGAATTTGTTTAAAGCATCATTTCATGATGGATACACAGGTCAAAATAATTTTTAAACATTAATACAATTATATTAAAATTCATTTTTCATTTATTTTTAAAGTCTTAAATATAGTTTTAATTGGTGTGTTAACTACAAAATATAAATGTATATGGAGTTATTTATACTTAGTTAATTATCTCCTGCTTAATTTGTTCTATTTTCGTGCACTTGCAATTGTAAAACAACTATTTTTAAACAATAAACATACTATTTTGTTTTGGCTTAAAGCAAAATTAAAATTATTATTTCAGTTTTCATTTTAAGATAAGTAAAAAAATGAGTTTGGGTTCTGTAATAGGTGAAGAGTGGGTAGTAGTGTGTTGGCTGCGAGGTTAGCACTTTCGTCTCGCTGCTTAGATCCAGCTTGTTTAATAAGGTGAAAACAACTCTTTCGGCGTAGAGTTTTCAAATTATATTTTGACGGGTTAAACAGGTTTTACCCAGAATTCTTCGGTTTCCACTTTCCATAAACAGGTTAACGGTAATAGTGAGTATTAGGTAGCTGTTGGCTCGCGGGGCATAAAGGGCTTGCCACCTTCCTACGCATTGTAACTCAGCCACCTCCAATAAAGGCATTAATAGTCTAGTTGGCTTGGGACTCCGGTGATGTCTTGGGTATTTGCCTTGCTGAATATTAATATTAATAGTGTTAAACGTTTTCTAGAACCGGTCTTGAAGTGTTCATAATTTTCTAAAGCAGCCCAATAGTGTTTTATGTTTACTAGAGCCAGCCTTTTAGTGTTAATCATTTTATAGTCTGCCCTAAAAGTATTAAATATTTCAAGGTTTGACGTCAATACTGTTAATCATATTCTGTGGTGAGCTTCAAAGACCATAGAATATAGCAATATAATTTGAACGGTGTAATAAAAGTTGCTTCATAACTTATAGTGGGTTTCAAGTTGACTTGATATAGTTTGTTGAGTTAATGCACTAATTGCTTTTATCTTCGTTACTCTAAAAAAGTTGAAAATTGATACTTCGGAAAACAATGCCTCATATACTTTTGACACTATATTTATGAAATAAAACAAGGTGAATAATTTCTTTATTCTGCTTTCTAAGAAGCAACAACTTAAATATTTAGCAATATGGCTTAATAATAGTAAATAATGTTTATTTTGCAGTTTAAAAATTTAAGAAAAGGGAAGAGACTTTCATTTTTCAAATCTGTCAAATCTTCCATCCCCTCCAAGTTTGATAATTTAATTGGCAATAAAACAATTTTTTTTACAGATCAGGCCTGAGGAAAGCTCTTTGCATTCGATAATAAGTACTAAGGTGAAACATATGAATTCCAGAAAATTAGAGCGTTTGTAATATCTTCGCTGGATTTAAACCAAAAAATAGAATTGCAGCTGCAACTAGGAAATTTTAAGGCGTCTTTCGAATTATTTCAGGTTGACAACTCGACTCGGGTGAGGTGGGTTCTAACATGGAACTTGCCCTCGTTCCTACCACTACATGGTTGATAGCTTAATGGCAATCATTGCGGATACAGTACTCGGCTTCGGCGATACCAACGAGTAACCCCTACTTGTTAAACGAGTACTGCCCCAGTAGTTAATGAAGATACAATGTTTGGGAGAAGGATTATAGATCCCTTATTTTTATTTAGGCAAATCCGACGGGCAGATAACTCTCTTGATTATTAATACATCCTCATATGATTAAATCCAAAACTATCGCTTTGGAAGCTAAAAGATAAAAACGATTAAATCCTGATTACATTTTTAATCTTGATTATAAGGATACTAGGTAAATCAGGCCAAATGACAAACGTTCTTGGCTTACTTGCAATAACGAGGCCTATGGGGTTCGTAGGCTTTGTATCTGGTTTCACCCATTTGGAAGAGGTTTAGGCCGTATTGCCCATACCAGCTTGGCCGAGAGTAACTTCTCTTAAATTGAGGTACAACCCGGGAAAATGTGGCAGAAGGTACTAACGCGCGAGCTAAAAGGAGCTGGCAAAAAATATCAGTTCGCTACCGAATCTGGAAACGTTTGCGAAGCGCTATATGGCGATGTAGCCTGCATTACTGTAATTGTCGGCGGTAGTTAAATCGCTCGTTCGGGGAAATCTGTTGTCATCAGACAGTTCATTGTCGCCAACAAAAGGGACAAAAGGGGCGTCTTACGGTCACCCAGTTTTTAGCACGGTCATAAACCAAAACTAGGAGTCGGCTACCATTTTTACATGTATAACACTATTATGAACAAAACCCCCGCAAAGACAAGCGCGAAAACTCGAGTTATCAAGAAAAATTGCAAGGTGCAAAAAGAGCACCTTTTTTGAAAAAGGTTTCCTATCTGGAAAGCGACTAACCTTTCAAAACGACGGAGAAGCTCACTTGGGCGAAAATATCACGAAACGTGACGTGACGGAAGAGACGTCGGTAGCTTTATCTAAAATCAAATGTGAGGAGCTAAAAGTTACTCCGGAGAAGCAGAAATTTACTGAAGCACTAAAAGTGACCCAAAGCTCAGAATGGTCAGAATATAGGAAACATAGGCTGACCGCCTCAAACTTTGGAAAATATTACACGAATTAAACGAAGTCTAGTTCCTCCTATAAAATGGACAACATGTTTGCCTATGGACATGATCGTGGGGCGACGTCGGATAACAATTTTTCTGTTGATCTGGTATTTGGGTTTTTGGGAGAAGATGCCCCGGTGAAGGTGAAATCTCTCTTCTCGTACAAACTTGGCTACCCCTTGATATTCTTGCCTATTTAGAGGAGATGAATAAGGAGCGTTAGAACCATAAATATTTTTCTTTTTCCTGCAACGAGTAAATGCAGCTGAAAAAGGAAGATGACTATTTCCATTAAATTCAGGGTCAACTCAACATAACAGGACGAAAACTAGGCTTCTTTGTGATATACACCGAAAAGGGTTTAAATAGTTAAAAAAAATTACAAAGACGATAGCTACTGGGTACATTCCATGTAGGAGCCCCTTTTTTAATTTCATAAGGAATACATGTTGGAAGAAATTATCGGCTTGAAATATATAAGCTCCAATGATTTGAGGTAATCCCAATATGTCATTGATGCTCAAGAACAAGCGAAATAACCTTCTAAGACAACATCGGCAACCTCAGAAAAATCAACCAGTAATTCAAATATAATAAATTAAAATACATTTTTACCGGCTTGCTTGTACATAAATTTAAAACTAGTGAAACATAATTTAACTTATGTTGCAGTGTTAGGTATTTTTGTGAAAGAGCCACTCAGCTCACTCACCGCTCGCACTCGCTAGAAAAATATCGATGCTCTCTTTCCGCTCTTTTTTTAGCGGTAAAATAAGCGCTCCTCTCTTTTCGCTCTTTTTAGAGTGTCAAAATAAGCGCTCCTCTCTTTCTGATCTTTCTTGAGCGGTAAAATAAGCGCTACTCTCTTTCCGATCTTTTTTGAGCGGTAAAATAAGCGCTCCTCTCTTTCCGCTCTTTTTTGAGCGGTAAAATAAGCGCTCCTCTCTTTCAGCTCTTTTTAGAGCGGCAAAATAAGCGCTCCTCTCTTTCCGCTCTTTTTAGAGCGGTAAAATAAGCGCTCCTCTCTTTTCACTCTTTTTAGAGTGGCAAAATAAGCGCTCCTCTCTTTCTTGAGCGGTAAAATAAGTGCTCCTCTCTTTCCACTCTTTTTTGAGCAGTAAAATAAGCGCTCCTCTCTTTCTGATCTTTCTTGAGCGGTAAAATAAGCGCTACTCTCTTTCCGATCTTTTTTGAGCGGTAAAATAAGCGCTCCTCTCTTTCCGCTCTTTTTTGAGCGGTAAAATAAGCGCTCCTCTCTTTCAGCTCTTTTTAGAGCGGCAAAATAAGCGCTCCTCTCTTTCCGCTCTTTTTAGAGCGGTAAAATAAGCGCTCCTCTCTTTCCGCTCTTTTTTAGCGGTTAAATATGCGCTCCTCTCTTTTCACTCTTTTTAGAGTGGCAAAATAAGCGCTCCTCTCTTTCTTGAGCGGTAAAATAAGTGCTCCTCTCTTTCCACTCTTTTTTGAGCAGTAAAATAAGCGCTCCTCTCTTTCTGCTCTTTCTTGAGCGGTAAAATAAGCGCTCCTCTCTTTCCACTCTTTTTTAAGCGGTAAAATAAGCGCTCCTCTCTTTCAGCTCTTTTTAGAGCGGAAAAATAAGCGCTCCTCTCTTTCCGCTCTTTTTAGAGCGGTAAAATAAGCGCTCCTCTCTTTCCGCTCTTTTAGCAGTAAAATAAGCGCTCCTCTCTTTCTGCTCTTTCTTGAGCGGTAAAATAAGTGCTCCTCTCTTTCCACTCTTTTTAAGCGGTAAAATAAGCGCTCCTCTCTTTCAGCTCTTTCTTGAGCGGTAAAATAAGCGCTCCTCTCTTTCTTGAGCCGTAAAATAAGTGCTCCTCTCTTTCCACTCTTTTTTGAGCAGTAAAATAAGCGCTCCTCTCTTTCTGCTCTTTCTTGAGCGGTAAAATAAGCGCTCCTCTCTTTCCACTCTTTTTTAAGCGGTAAAATAAGCGCTCCTCTCTTTCAGCTCTTTTTAGAGCGGCAAAATAAGCGCTCCTCTCTTTCCGCTCTTTTTAGAGCGGTAAAATAAGCGCTCCTCTCTTTCCGCTCTTTTAGCAGTAAAATAAGCGCTCCTCTCTTTCTGCTCTTTCTTGAGCGGTAAAATAAGTGCTCCTCTCTTTCCACTCTTTTTAAGCGGTAAAATAAGCGCTCCTCTCTTTTCGCTCCTTTTTGAGCACTGAAATTGGCGCTCTTCTCTTTTCGCTCTATTTTGAGCACTGAAATTGGCGCTCCTCTCTTTTCGCTCTTTTTTAAGCGGTAAAATAAGCGCTCCTCTCTTTCAGCTCTTTTTAGAGCGTAAAATAAGCGCTCCTCTCTTTCCGCTCTTTTTTAGCAGTAAAATAAGCGCTCCTCTCTTTCTGCTCTTTCTTGAGCGGTAAAATAAGCGCTCCTCTCTTTCCACTCTTATTTAAGCGGTAAAATAAGCGCTCCTCTCTTTCAGCTCTTTTTAGAGCGGCAAAATAAGCGCTCCTCTCTTTCCGCTCTTTTTAGAGCGGTAAAATAAGCGCTCCTCTCTTTCCGCTCTTTTTTAGAAGTAAAATAAGCGCTCCTCTCTTTTCGCTCCTTTTTGAGCACTGAAATTGGCGCTCTTCTCTTTTCGCTCTATTTTGAGCACTGAAATTGGCGCTCCTCTCATTTTCATTTCGCGCTCTTTTAAAAACAAATTTACCGCTCAATTTTGCTCAAAATAACAAAAGCGCTCACAATGAGATGAGCGGTGCCCATCACTGTTCTGTTGTACATTTAAAAACATTATTTACAACACTACAGGTATCTCGTCGTTAAGTGTACCCCACCAAATATTTTCCTTCCGCCGTCTTGTAGAACAACGACCATCATTGGCCACAATACATTTACTTTAACTTCTTTATATCCTTCTAACGTCAGCATACGTTGTTATTTTCGCTAATTGTACGTTTTGGCTTATATAGGCCCAAGTTACATAGTTCTTTCCAATAACATAATGGTTCTATATTTCCATGGTTTCTGTTTTCTCACATCTGAACTCGCCCTCTCCTCCTCTCACCACCGTAAACTTACTTTTGAGCTGATCTTCTCTCATTGCAGTTCGCTAATTAAACTATACTTAACTCACACTCCCAATACTTTCTTTGAAAAATCTTATTTCTCTTATTCTCCTCTCACTTAAATGTATAGCTTGGAAACTCAACTCCCTCGACGGGACTCGTCGTTGGTTATACCAGATGTGAGTAGTATTTATTCACTTAAAGCTGGTTTCACACTCGACGGAAAATATGCCGGAAAGACGATAATAAACGCCGAGCTGAAAATTGGTTCTGATTCGATATACCGCTAACGTTCAACTTTACGCTGCTAATTTTCCGTCAAGTGCGAAACCAGCTTAAGTTTTACTAGATACATGTATTTGGCCTTTTCCTTTGGCTCTTATATTTCATCATTGTTAAATGTATACCACTTTTATGAAGAGTACGCTATAAGCAGTGGCGTAACTGAGAACTCAGAGGCCCCCCCGCAAAAATCTCTATGAGGCCCCCCCTTTTTAATTTTTTTATGGTTGGCGGGGCCCCCCTCCGAAGCTCGAGGCCCCCCCCCGCACCGCGGACCTTCGGACCATCAGCTACGCCACTGGCTATCAGCCAATGAAGCCAACCAAGTCCTTATTTCTTGTTTAATTTTTTGAATTGGAAAAACGATGTGATGGCGAGCACTAAATAAAAAAATCTTAATTTCAATTTTATTCACTAGACAATAAATTTACAAATAAACTCCATTTTGAAAGATAAAAGACGCAATTTCTTTTTGTCGGCTTCTAAGTGATTTTTCACATTATTTTTTATCAATTGCAGCGAGAAGAACATTATTGCTATTTACATCTGAAGCGTTAACATTCAACAAACTTTTAATAAGGCCAGAGAATAAGCACGCCCTTGCGTGTATCCGCCGTGTTCCATAAGTCCCGCTCTTATTTGGTAGAACCACGGCTTCTTGTGGTATTTTTCGAGTTTCGTCAGTTTCATCAGGTACTTTTCCGCGCGGCGCGGCGTTTGATGGTTATCTAAGCAATTTCTAAGAATCCCTGACAGCGTCCAAAAAAAGAACTCGTTTCTACATCTATCAAGCCCGTTCACATTAGCCTCGCTCCGAATAATTAAAACCGCAGTTTCTGTTCGTGCGGTTCGAATTGCTCCGACAAGAGGAGTTTCACTATCTTTATCCGCCTCGTTTAAATTCGTGGTAATTTCTGGAAGTTACTTTGAAACTGCACAGTATCCGTGTATGCATGGCTTGCATGCCAAGAGATGAGGTGTCTTGATACGCTGGTTTACATTAGCCTCTTTCGGGGAAAGTACGATGTCGTAATATCCACTGCTTGAAGCATAATGGAGAACCGCGGTGTTAACTATTATTCCAATTTTCTTTTAAAAAACGGGAGTCGGTCATTGGAATTTCTGGCGGACACGTGCAAAAGTGGGTATATATCACGTCCTCCTTCTGCTTTTCCGCTATTCAAAAAAATTTCTGGAAATGTTTCCGCATTTTATTTTTCCGGAAAATTAACCACAAGTTATTGGATTCTAAAATTATAAACCCTAATATATTATAATACAGGATATTTTAATTTGATCGCCCCAGGCATTTTGCTCATAATTTATATTACCTAGAAATGTGAAAATTTCACGATGTACATTATAGGGGAAGGTCGTTGTTATTTATAAATTTCAGTCAACTCGTGACAGTTTTCACGGTTTTGAAATTTGTATTTTTTAAACGCTAGGTGGTAGACGAAAACGGTCAAGGAACAAGTTGTAGAACATACTCTAAAACCTTAAATGAAATTGGTTCAAATAGTTGGAATAGGGCAATTTGTCACTGATATATTAGGTCATGAAAAATAACAAGTTGGTAGTAGGTGGCCTAGCCTTTTCACAACTATCCTAAAAAGAAACCTATCTTAATTGTATTGTTTGTATGACTGCTGAAAATTTAAACTCATATTTTTCATTGGTAATTAATTTGGAGAGATGTAGACCAATTTCAGAAAGTGTTAAAAAAATTACAAATATGCCAGTCTTATACCAAATGAGTTTGAATAATTCCACCATCCACTGCTGTAAACGTTCGTGCTCGATACATCATATTGTGTAATGAACCACGGACCATAGCTGGAGATACGAGTCGAAACGCTGCAATTATTATCTGACGAAAGTCTTCTTCGCTAGTGACTGGCGTCTTATAAACTTCCTCCTTCACGAATCCCCACTGGAAACGTTCCGGTGGTGTCAAATCTGGGTAACCTGGATACCACCGCACAGGTATATTGGTATAGGGTAAATAAGTTGAAATCACTTTAGTGACGTAATAATTTTTTAATTAAAATACGAATTGATTTGCACTCTGTTAACGTTACTAAGGTGGTTTTAATTTATTTCCCTTACCACCTTATACGTACATTCCTATTTATCTATTACTACATATTAATAAGTTCGAAAATTATTTTTACTTCTAGGAATAAGTTCATATTTAAAAAGAGGTCGTTTTTTTAATGTAAGGTACAAAGTTGGATTTTATAATAAAATATAATTTTTAATATTCAAGTTCTATTGTTTTGCTTAATTCAAATAATTATTTTTAGTTAATTGTAAAGATTATATTAATTATTTTATCATTTTTTAAGTTTTTATTACTAGTAACGAATGCAAATGTATTATATCTTTTCGAAAAGATACTGAATTTTTTTTAATTCTTTTGGTAGAACTTGAAAGTATTTGATTGGTTTTTCGGCTATTAATAAAGGCTTTTTTACTTTGCACAAAATACAGCTTAATGGAACGTAGCACTGATCTGTCTCTTTGGCCACGTAAACCATTTACTTTGGGTATTTATTTTCATAAATTTTATTTGGTAATCCATTTAATCTTGACATTTTTCCAGGGTGACACCGATGAACTAGTCTTGATCATAGACATATTGTCCAACTTCAAGGTCATGAAATGTGATTGTGTCTTCGGGGATACATTTTTAGTTCGTTTTTTGTACTAAGCTGATATTTTACGATACAGGTTATTTGAGCTTTTTAAATAGTTTGCCAAGTTTCATCCAAATCGGCTGACTACGAGTGTTATCGGTAGCTGATTTCACATGGAATGACCATCCGCTGCTAAAAGATCTGTGTACTAAGGCACATTAGTACTAAATAGGTCTTTGATATTTCACAGCTCATTTTACGATTTGTAGATGCTCCATCTCCCCAAGCCCATAACACTCTAGACGACTGATTGCTTCCCAAAATAAAGATAAATAAATTGCCCGATGAAGTAGTGACTGCCTTGTAGTAAACTTTCTTAATGTCATCGGTACCGCCTTCGTACCATTTCCTCTTTACCTCAACGTAGCACTGAGAGCCTTAAATAAATAAATAATTTTCTTTATGTAATATTTAACCCAATTTTTTTACAAACTGGTTATTTAAACAGCAATTTGCTTTTACTATGTAACAGGAAAAGTAAATTATATTTTTAAAACCAAAGAACCAATTTTTAGATCGTACTAATATGTTTTGTGGTTGCATAGCTTGTTATAATCTAGTTTTATAAATTCATCTTCTGCCATTCAAGAATCGTTTGATGGTTATTTTAAGTTTCTATTTCCTGGAGGAAGTATTCTTTTAATTTTGGAATTTATGGAAAAAAAGTATTTTCTTGATTACATCTTTTTCTCACACGAAATCCTGAATGGTAGGAAATTCTAGCTTATTTTTTTAATAATTTTTAATTAAGTTAAGAAATAAAGAAAGCCAGCAAAGGAAATTGGGCAAATCTTACAGGACAATTTTTCTTATTTAGAAATGGTTTTTTTAAATTAAAATTTCTAAAGCTTAAAAAAAACATCTCTATTCGTAACATTTCTGGATAAAGTGTTTTCTCATCTTGAAACATAATTCCAGTACCATGCTTTTGTTGCACTTTGCTCTAGTGTTTAAAGAAGTTTCATTAAGATAGCTGTATCATAAATTACCACTGGAGGCCCCAAGTCAAGGCAGAGTATGACTTTCGGGTCTTATCTGTACTATTGTATTGAAGTAAAGTTTGAATAAAATTTATAAATATATACATTTAGGGAAAATTGTGGATTTTAAAAATGAGGGCCCTAGGCCCACACTTGGGACAAAAATCGAAAGTTGATTTTAATCTTAATGTCTTAACTACCCAGGTTTCAAATTTCAATATGAATAGAGAGTCGATTAATATGTTGAAAAATATTGCGTGTGTAAATTTTATATCAAATGAGAGGCACTGGATCTAATAACGGGTATTACTCAATGAAAACCTACCTGTCAATGTTTACGAGCTATTTGGTTTTTATTTCTGTCCCAAGCCTCTTACTATTAAGGTTTTACCTATATGCACGTGGCTTGCAATTTTGGCCACTTCTGTGTGAAATGTTTGTTGTGTACGCTGTTGTCTTACTCCTATTTGAAGGGTATTGAATTGACCTAGCAATAACCATTTCCCTAAAGCTAGAAGCGACATAGAATTTCAAACTAGGGGCTTCATTTCTTTACGCTGATTTCTACATACAGGACAGCTGCTTCTAATTGACAGACGATGGTGATAGAAGTCAAAGCTAAAAGTTTCCGAGTCCAAAGTTTGTAGACGGTAAATTTTACAATTAGCCGACTGTTCAAATAACTGTCGGCGGTATACTTGTTTCGGTCTGATTACCGACCGTCGGCCGACCGTTGCATTAAAGGTATCTTTGTAGACGGTAAAATAACCATTGGCCGACTGTTTAAATAACTGTCGGTGGTATACTTGTTTCGGGCCTGATTACCGACAGTCGGCCGCACGTTGCATTAACGGTCTCTTTGTAGACGGTAAAAATTACAATTGGCCGACTGTTCAAATAGCTATCGGTGGTTTACTTGTTTCGGGCCTGATTACCGACAGTCGGCCGACCGTTGCATTAACGGTCTCTTTGTAGACGGTAAAAATTACAATTGGCCGACTGTTCAAATAACTATCGGTGGTTTACTTGTTTCGGGCCTGATTACCGACAGTCGGCCGACCGTTGCATTAACGGTCTCTTTGTAGACGGTAAAAATTACAATTGGCCGACTGTTCAAATAACTTTCGGTGGTATACTTGTTTCGGGCCTGATTACCGACAGTCGGCCGACCGTTGCATTAACGGTCTCTTTGTAGACGGTTAAAATTACAATTGGCCAACTGTTCAAATAACTATCGGTGGTATACTTGTTTCGGGCCTGATTACCGAAATGTTGGAAATCTGAACAGTATTAAAAATTTAAAAAAAAAATTAATTTTGATATAAATATCTTACCGTTGGAATTCAACGGAAAGCCGAGCGTAAAAGATGTCTGCTGAATAGCGACCGGCATGCAATAATTGGTGAAGAATTTTACTATAAATTGCAATGGACTGCTCACATATAGATTTCCGAGTTAAGCTAGAGTTCCTGCACAGTACTGATGAGCCCCAAAAAGGGCGAAAGCGGTCTACTGTTGGAAGCTCTGGCTAAAATTTTGAATTTTGATAATATTACACTGTTTAAATTCTGGATGTATTAATATAATACGTTTTTAAAGGTTCATACCAGAATTATACGTCTAGAGACATCTTAATATTCTTAATATTCCAAAGAATTCGTGTTGGGTATGACTCCGTAACGGGGTCGGGTATGAATCCGAAACAGGGTCGGGTGGGTATCCGAAACTGGGTCGGGTGGATATCCGAAACGGGGTCGGGTATTAGTCCGAAACGAGGTCAGGTATGAATCCGAAACGGGATCGGTTATGAATCCAAAATGGAGTTGGGTATCATTGCAATATTGAGTCGTAATACCTACCCATTGTTAGTCGGAAAGTAATTTCTTTGCCGTAAAAATAGTTTCCCCGACTCTAATTCAGGCGGACATAGTACCAGTCAAAAGAGAAAGTTTCCCCGACTATATTTTGGCCACGAAATAGTCGCCGTCAGACAGCCGGCCCAACCGAAAATCGGCGCCGTCGGGCAGGCGACAATTGCTACTGGGGCTTTACATTATCAGATTATTAGAAAAAAATCTAAAGTTAAGTTTTAAATGTCAGGCCTTGTGGTATTAATATTTATTATATTGTAAATTCATTTAAGCATCTGTTTTAGATTTCAATGCAGATCAAATTGAAGATTTCGTAAATATTGAAAAATATTTAATTCTAAGATGAAATTTTATTTTATTATTTCAGCCTAGTATTAGTTATGTGTAAGAAGTTGAGGGATCCTTAAACCACCGTTATTGAGCAGTTTGCAAACTATTTAAATATACCAAATACTTCCGAACTTTATTTTAAAAATTTCGACTTCAGGAAAAACGAATATATAACGATAACAATACTGTTTAAAGACCAAAAAAAGTCGAAACCCGGAAGCACTTAAATCAAATTGAATAAACAATCCTCCAATGAGTTCCCCAGAGGGAACTTGTTCAAAATCGAGGTCTCTCTCGCCGGTGGTGGCGATGCGCTGCATGTGGAACGCGACGGAACGAGATTCGCCAGTTACCTCCCGAATACGGTGACCGATAGAGTGAACTAAAGCCAGTCGCTCATTGCTCATTATAACGTCCCCTGCCTACCTTAAACAAGCCTTTGCTTCGTAACGGAGGCAATACCTTGTGGAAGGTGTTGGTGTGTTTTACTCTTTTTATGTTCGCGTAGTCATTTAAGTTTGTATTTTATTTAAGAAAAAAACCACTCCATTATTTGTTCACTTCGATTCTTATCAATTTTCGACAAATGCAGTTTCGACAGAATAGCGAGCGTAGAAGCCCTTTGCTACAGGAAGTGACGATTCCACCCACGGATTATCGTCCATTAGCGTATCGAGGGCCTATTGGAGAGACAACCAAAGAGTTTCATCAAACATAGCAAGACCAGTTTCGTCGGGGAACTGGGCAGAAGGTAGGCAAGTTTCGGAATAGCTATGGAATGTTTTTAAGATAAAAAAAAAGCGGTAATGTACTGGAGGTTTTCGATCATCCTTTGTGAAGCCTTCGTTTTCGGAGATACGCACACGGAGATAGCTTCGTCCGAAAGAAGAGCACGTAAGAGCACGAAATCGGAGCTATCTGGAAGCCGTGTCGAACCTGGACTTGAAGTGTTGGTCGTCCAAGGCCACCGAGGTTAAGAACTAACACCTCAGATTTCGATGGGTTCAGCCTAACGCCATATTCCGAGGAAAGCACCGTTTCTTCATACCAAGATAAGAAGATAACTTGTAACATAAGTGCAGGAAAAAATTGAGATTGGGAAGATCCTTGCGCACGTATTCGAGGAGACGGTCTCGGCGAATCATGTTTAAAGCGTGTAAAAAACGACTTTCAACAAAACCATAAGAGCTTGATGATTGTGGTTGACACATCAATGAGCAGCGTGGGCCTGAGCTTCGGCCTTACCACGAGTAACGACGAACAAATGCGTGGGAGGTAAGAGAGGACCAATAGTTGGCGATATATGCGAGACAGCCAACTTAGCGGCCAGGCAGCAAATGGTATTCCGTACAGAAAAGGGCCGAATGCCGATTTCCTTATTTATGAGAGCGCAAAGGCAGGTTACATACTCCACTCTGTTCTGTTTCCCCGGTATTCAGTTTCCACGTTATTCAGCTTTAACGTTATTCAGTTTTCGCGTTATTCATTTTCCACGCTTTTCAGTTTCCACGCTATTCAGTTTCCACGTTACACAGTTTTCGCGTTATTCAGTTTTCACGTTATTCAGTTTCCACGTTATTCAGTTTTCACGTTTTTCATTTTCCACGCTATTCATTTTCCACGCTTTTCAGTTTCCACGCTATTCAGTTTCTACGTTGTTCAGTTTTCGCGTTATTCAGTTTTCACGTTATTCAGGTTCCACGTTATCCAGTTTCCACGTTAAATATATTTCCACGTTAAATATATTTACACGTTGTTATGTTTCCAAGCTATTCAGTTTCCAGGTTATCCAGTTTCCACGTTAAATATATTTCCACGTTGTTAAGTTTCCAAGCTATTCAGTTTCCACGTTATCCAGTTACCACGTTAAATATATTTCCACGTTGTTAAGTTTCCAAGCTATTCAGTTTCCACGTTATCCAGTTACCACGTTAAATATATTTCCACGTTGTTAAGTTTCAACGTTATTAAGTTTCACGTTAAATATATTTTTCGTGGAAGTTAAGAATTTTAATAATTACCAAAATTATATAATAATTCATGGACTTCGATTCAGCAACAACGGGATGCCTTTCAGCTCGTTGTAAAAACCCTAACCAGCGAGTTGGTTCTAGAGGCATTCAATCCAAACAGAGAGACAACGGTCTCTGCGGATGCATCGAATGTTGGGATTGGAACCTTTATTAGACAGGAACAGCCAGATGGTTTACAAAAGGTGATTGCGTATGTGTCCAAACGTCAGACGGATGCGGAGAAAAGATATACGCAAATTGAGAAGGAGGCCCTAGCACTGTCATTGGCATGTGAGAGGTTCAGGGACTATATCACGGACATAACCGTCATACTGGAGACGGACCATGAACCCTTATTGGTGGTCCTGCAAACCAAGCAATTGGACGACCTTTTACCTAGGCTACAGCGAATTAGGATGCGGCTGATGTGGTATTCCAATATATCCCAGAAAAATGCCTTATTCCAGCGTATACTCTATCCCGAAGTCCATTAACTGACGTCGACAGGGAACTTAGCAACCAAGTTGCCACTCACGTCCAGTTGGTCAAGGCATCACAACCCGCGACGGAACAGAAATTGGCACCTAAGAAGAAACGTCAATAGGGGTGGACGAACAAGAAGAAATTCAACATCTAGAAATGAAATGACGTTACCAAAGGGACTTCTGATGTACACCAGACGGTTAGGGATTCCAAGACTACTGAGAAAGGATATATTTCGGATTATTCAGGAAGACCATCTAGGAATTTTTAAGTGTCGAGAACGAGCTCGACAACCAGGTTGATGGCCAGGAATATCAAATGCAATGGAGGAACTCGTGAGGACGTGCGAAATGTGCCGGACGGAATCAGTGAACCGACATAAACCACTAATGCCGTCCGAGTTTCCGAAGCGACCTTGGCAGACTATGATGAAGGATATACTCCACTGTTAAGCAAAATGTTCTGTCAATCTCCGATTAATATTCCCGATAACTACGGTTAATTCCACTCAAGAACCCGTTAACGGCCACGATCATAGAAGCGACCAAGTCAGTTTTTGCTCGATTTGGTATTCCTGAGGTTTTGCAAACGGATAACGGTTCGCAACTAGCTGCCGAACCTTTCTTGAAATTCTCTAAATCTTATGGCTTCAAGTCAATTATCTGCAGTCCGAAGTTCTCGCAGAGTAATGGTTACATTGAGTCTGCGTTAAAATCATCAAGGGGCCTTTATAGATCACAGATAAAAGTGTTCTAAAGAAAGCGAAACGACCGAGATCTTATATCATAGCGAAAACTAAAGGAGAACTCCAGGGAACCCTTACCAAGTAATTCCTTTGCCAGAGCCATAACGGTTAACAGACGCGAGCAGTCAGAGTTCCGAGTTGGACAGTCCTAGTTGGTCAACACTAAGGAACAGTCCGATGACTACAAGCAAGTCAGTCACCAACCGAAGATTGCCACTTCGCCAAGGATTCCACCGACGACAGACACCACCTTGAATCTTGGTCAACGAATCACTCCAATGATGACAAGATCGGGAAGAGTTGACCAGCCACCAAAAATCTTAAAATTAATTTTTCATAATTGTATAAACGCCCTTCCAACATTCTTCGGGGAAAGATGTGTAACCATGCGGATGATAATGTAATAACAAACTAATTGATTAATCTTATCTAATCAGGCACCAAAGGTTGACCTCCCAAGTAGTATATACATGTATACCTGAAAATACACATTGTGAGGGAGTCTAGTTCCCGCTGTCGTTCCAGTCATGTTCTTGTTCTTACTAAATGGCGTTTGATAAACATGCTAAATTAAAGTAGTATCTGTAGTATTTACTCAAAACGCCCAACATTAACGGGTAAAATCACTTAACGCAGAGAGGAGTGATTTTTCTTCTTAGAAACACGAACGAAAAGGGTGCCGCCAACACAAAACGAAAAACTGAACATGCGCCGAATCTTTAAAACCAAATAGTAGTCGACGTTGCAAGTTCAAGTAGCTTCTTACCGAAGATACTTTGTGCAGAGTTTGGTCGATTTGATAAGATATTTGATGAACGGAATAGTGAGGTCGCGAGCTATCATTATCCGCATAGCACTTTAATAAATTAAAAATTGTATTACACAGATCCTAGGAAATCGGATTAGATACACAAAATTACTACTCAATGACAGAAAATAACAATTAAAACAAAAGAAATAATCTTCATTTTGCCCTAAACCAAAACAAAATATTATGTCCGCTTTATTGTTAAAAAAAAACTTTACAATTGCCAGTACATGAATATAAACCAGAAGTTAACTAACGAAATTAAAACCAAAAACACAATTTCTCGATGAATCATGCGGTATTCCCTGACTTTCAATAACGCTCTATTATCTAATATTATTTGGTTAAAGCATGCAGTTGGACCAGTTCCCAATGCTTTTTGAATTTAATGTTCTATAGCGCTTCGGTGAAACATAGCTGATTATTGTTAATTATTGTTGTGATTATTATACATCAATTTAGTGATATTCAAACACAATTGCAACAGGAAAATGCTGTTTATAATTAAATATCTCTAGGCAATGCAATTTTACATTTAACTGGGTAAGCGATTATTTATTATTATTGTTGTGATTATTATAGCGCCAGAGAAATACATCATTTTAGTGATATTCAAACACAATTGCAACAGGAAAATGCTGTTTAAAATTAAATATATCTAGGCAATAAATTGCCACTTGATTTAGACGAATAATTTTCTCTATAACAAAAATTATACACTTTTCGTAAAGTATAACACTGGTAAAGCAATTTTTTAAACTTCACTTTAACAGCTATATTCAGTTTAGAGAATAAAAAAAATAATGATAAATAATTATAATAATAAAAATGATTTTGGCCTCGACTTTTACTTGTGTAACAATGAACAAAAGATTGTCATAAAATGATTAAATGATACAATTAAGAAAATGAATTAATTCATCCCTAAAACTTCGGATTTAAAAATAATAATATTGAAGTGTTAAAGTATTTAATACTGAGTAAATGGATCACAAAATGTATAATAAATCAAAAGGTTAAATGATTAACACATAAAAAAAAGTAATAACCCGTCAGTCAAAAAATTACGAAACATTCTTGTTCAACATACAAATATAATGGGAGAGAAGGTGCTTCTCGATATTTTAACGCGTATAAAGGCCTATTTTTGCTTCTGCCTGTCCTCCTTTAAAATAACTTGCCTGAAAAGCAAATACCCTGGTGGTGGGCCAACATGTTCAGCGGTTGGCCTACCACTGGGGTAAATGGTTTTTAGGCAAGTTAATTTAAGGGGGACAGGCAGAAGCAAAACTAAGCCTTTAAGAGTTTCGATGTTTTCTACTCGCAGCCATAATCGAGGTAAAATACTCCCTTCCAACCTTTATTATTTCTATTTAACTTATAATCAATGGTACCTTAGACTTCTTAAGTGTTCGACATTAAATCATATTAACTGGTCACCAAACCATTATTGAGTGAACAGGTCAAGACAATTAAGACGGAATTACTTTTCTATTTTTTAGCGATCAAGAGAATATTTTCAGAAGGGGGACGTTAAATACCTGTTATTTTCAAACATGTCAAGACTGCTTCCGTGCCTAACCACTGGCAACGCTATACATATCAATCATTGAGCCATGAAAATGTTAATGGTTACCCTTGGAATATTCAAGGAAGACTATATTTCCCCTGCTGATTCTCATGGAAAAAAGCTTGGTTAACAGCGGAGATTTCACTCAAGACGTTCTACGCTAAACTTGTGGCAAAGCCTTGCCCCCTTGAGTATATTTTTAATGATATAACTCTACACCAGTTTCCCGACAAATGTTGCAAATTCTACAAGATCTTAAAATCATTTTCTTTCCGTAGCGCGGTTTCTTAGAGACGGGAGCCAGGCAAAGAACTTGAGTTAAAGCCCGGTTTCTGGAGCGGCTTGAAGCCACTTTCGCAGCATGGTGCCAATGGATTTTCAAACATTCCAAGTGAATGTATATACATGTATAGTTTCCTGGTTAATCTCTATGCGTATTTTTTGTGAAATTTTCATCTTTATTATATGGTGAACCTTATTAGTAGTTTTAATACGATTTAGTTTTTAAATTTGATGCTTTCCTATTCGTCGAGCAGTTCAATTTTAATTCTTATGCCCCGCTACATCGAGAGTTATTCGTTTAGCTCTGCCGCATCTCGGCATTCCATTTCTTCCCGGTTTACTATTGACGGAATTGAAACCAAATCGATGAAGTCAAATGGCTCTTTTTTGATGCGCGTGGCGTCTATTTTCAAACATTCCTTTCCGAAAAGAGTCCCTCTACTGATGCGAAGGTGGCCAATACGGTCTGTGGGATCCGTTTCGCTTTCATTCGCATCGATAAATATCGCTCTTCGAGTGAAAGATTTAATCTGTGCATTCGTTAACTGACGTAATTTCACCTTGCAAGACTTGACTCCCATTTGACGACATGTGGCGTTTAATTGTCTCATTTGTGGTGGCGTTATGGTGTCAGGTGCTTGGCTAACGCTTATGCCAGTTTTCTTGCCTGCATAACTACAATTTCGAAGGTGAGATTTGAGAGATGACTTCACAGTGAAGTTCTTATCGCATTCGGGACACTTGTGGGCTTTCCCTTGTGCGTGATTAAATTTTTCGTGGCGGACTATATGCCATTGACGTTTGGAGCTGTAGTCGCATTTTGGACATTTGTAAGGTCTCTCGTTCGTGTGCCTTCTTTTGTGTCCAGTCATTGATGATTTGTGTGCTGCCGAATAAGTACACTGGTCACATTTAAAGGGTTTATCTCCAGTGTGTGTTTTTTCGTGTGAAGTAAGGGTGCTTTGTTGCGCAGCTGAGTACCTACATTGGTCACATTTGAAAGGTTTCTCTTTTGTGTGCGTTCTTTTGTGAATTTTTAAATACTTTTTGAGTGTGCATGTGTAGCTACACTGGTCACAATTGAATGGCTTCTCACCTGAGTGTCTTCTTTTATGAAATACCAAATAGCTCTTTAGCGCGGTTGTGAACTTACATTTGTCACATTTGAAAGGTTTCTCACCAGTGTGTGTTCGTTTGTGTAAAATGAGATGGATTCTTTGTGTAGCTGAGTAACGACACTGGTCACATTTGAAGGGTTTCTCGCCAGAGTGAGTTCTTTTGTGTAAAATAACTTGACTTCTTTGTGCAGCTGAGTAGCTACACTGATCGCATTTGAAAGGTTTCTCACCAGTGTGTGTTCGTTTGTGTAAAATGAGATGGATTCTTTGTGTAGCTGAGAAACGACACTGGTCACATTTGAAGGGTTTCTCACCAGAGTTAGTTCTTTTGTGTAAAATTACTTGACCTCTTTGTGCAGCTGAGTAGCTGCACTGATCGCATTTGAAAGGTTTTTCTTTTGTGTGCGTTCTCAAATGTTGAATTAGTCGGCTTTTATGTATACATGAGTAACTACAATGATCGCATTTGAAGGGTTTCTCGCTCATGTGGTTTTTTTTGTGTTCAATGAGTCTCCAATTTTCTGTAAACGAGTAGCAACACTGATCACATTTGAAATGTTTCCCCCCTTTGTGGGTTTTTGTGTGCCTAGTCAAAGAATAATTTTGTGCGCTGGCGTAGTTACATTGGTCACATTTGAAAGGTTTTTCGCTTGTGTGCGTTCTCATATGTGCAATTAGTTGTACTTTCTGTGTACCCGAGTAACAGCACTGATCGCATTTAAGGGGTTTCTCACTCATCTGGATTCCTTTGTGTGCAATGAGTCTGTAATTAACTGTACCCGAGTAACTACACTGATTACATTTGAAGGGTTTTTCCCCCGTGCGAGTTTTTGTGTGTCTAGTCAAACGACACTTTTAAGCACTTGCGTTGTTACATTCGTCACATTGGATGGGTTTTTCGTACGTTTGAAGTTTATGTGCCTAGTAAAAAGGATCATTTATTGCGGTGGTCACATTTATATGGCTTTCTTCGCATATCTACCTGCTCCTGAATACTTTGTTTTGTTCTTAAGGGTTTTAACACTTTAGTACAGTTGATGATTTTTTACTTATGTACTCAATGCTGTTTCACATTTAAATTCGGTGCTCAGCGTTTTACTGACATCAATTTCATTTATGTTATATTTCTTGTCCACGGTGAAAGACGTAACCCTAAACCAAAATAGAATTCAAAATTAGGCATGTAGACTAATTATGTCGTCAACTTTATTCAGTTCGTAAATGATGTTTGTAAGATCACATAAAATAATGGTCAAATCGTAGCAAGAGCACATTGTAAAGGTCTATGTAAATTGGGTTTGGCTCAACCGAAAGAAGTTTTATTGGCACTTAGCGGGGGATCAAGAGAATGTGTTCACGTTTGGCATAGTAGGATGGGACATAGAGACCCGGAAGCCCTCAAGACTTTTATCAGTAAGGATCTTGGTACTGGTATTGAGTTAACCAGCTGTGGTAAGGAAATGGTTTGTTAAACTTGCATTGAAGGGAAAATGACAAGAATACCATATTTATCAATAAAAAACTTAAGTGTTTCAGTACTAACTATACTCCCGAATTATAAACGTCCTACAGTTGTGAAAATAAGTAAAAAATTGGGGTTTTAGCTTGTCTATTGGACAGTAATCTAAAATAGCCAATACGTTTTTTTTAATTACAATTTATTCAGGTACACTGTTTAAAAAGTCTTCGACATGTGAAATTTTTGACCTCTTTTTAATTCTGCTAGAAAACTATAATAGATAGATCGATGAAACCAATTGCAACTATTATATATTTTCTAATATCTTTCGTTATTTATCGGTTTCGTCCGCCACATATTAATAGTTTTGGCAGGTAAACGCGATAACTTCTCAACCGTTGGTTGTAGAGGGAAAATTTTTCCACTTTCTAAATATGAATCGACCATTGTGAATTCAAAAACGCGCGAGTTAGTGCCGTAGAACCAATATTTAAATGGTTGTCAAAAATGAGTTTTGACGGTATCCGCCAAAACTATTAATCTTTGGCGGACGAAACCGATAAATAACGAAAGATAATAGAAAATAAGTAATAGTTGCAATTGGTTTCATCGATCTATCTATTATAGTTTTCTAGCAGAATTAAAAAGAGGGCAAAAATTTCACCTGTCGAAGACTTTTTAAACAGAGTGTACATAAGGCAAACCAAGTAACTTGATGAATGTGATGTAGAATCATATATGTAGATAATATATTTGTATACAACTTCTGTATAAATAAAATAGACGAGTATTTAAATTGTCAACTTATGGATAAAATCAAGTGACCATAGAAAAAGCATAAAAGATAGCTCTTTTAATCCATTTGAAATTAAATAAAAAAATGTACGTTTAAGACGATTTTATATTATAAGAAAAATCTTTTTTCCTTCAACAGACATCTTACAGGGTCGATTAAGTTGGCCCCCCTTTTTTGATTTCCCAGAAAATTTATCAATTCAATTTTATGCACCCACAATGCGACAAAATGCGACAAGAAAAAGAGATGCGACTTAACCATTATCGAGATATAATTAAAATTAAAAGGGGGGCTAAATTAACGTCAGCCCCCATAATTCCGTTATTCAACCAGGATACAATATCATAGCCACTACATGTCAATGCGAAGAAATGCGCCAGATATAATTTTGTTGCGAAAAAATAGTTTATGAGAAAATTAATAGAGAAAGTGGGGGGGGTCTAACTTAATAGTAACCCCCCATATTAATTCATAATATTAATTAACCTTCATATAAAGAGACGTCAATGCGAATTAATGCGACACTATTTTTAACGAATGCGACAAATTAGGTTACGAGATAATAGACAAACGAAAAAAGGGGGCTTATTTAATGGCAGCCCACGAAATATAAAAAAAAGTTATAAAAAATTAAATTGCGTCCTTACCGCGGACCAATGCGACAACCATTTGTTCCAAATGCGACATCAATAAAAATAGTTCTTCGTAACCAGATTGGAATGTGACCAGTAATATATAAAATTAAATGGGGGCTAATTTAATGGCAGCACCCAAATTTTAAATATATAATTTGTAAAAAAAATTACGTCGTTAACGCGGACCAATGCGACAATCATTTCTTCAAATGCGACATCAATAGAAATAGTTCTTCCTAACCAGATTGTTATGTGACCAATAATAGATTAAAAAGGGGCTAATTTAATGGCAGCCCCGAAAATATAAAAAAATAAGTAAAAAAAAATTACATTACGTCCTTAAAGGAAAAGTCCAGTTTGGGTAAAACTTGGGTCTATTTGAAAGATCATGTTTTAATATACTCAAAAATATCAATTGTAAAATTGTATAGTTTTTTAATGACGATAAATTAATTTTTAAACGATCGAAACTTACCCGCCAAGCGAGCTGCCATTTTCTTTCGATATCAATATAAATGAATGCGACATCATTATAAATGAATGCGGCATCAATATAAATGAATGCGACATCAACATAAATGAATGCGACATCAACATAAATGAATGCGACATCAACAAATGAATGCGACATCAACAAATGAATGCGACATCAACACAAATGAATGCGACATCAACAAATGAATGCGACATCAACATAAATGAATGCGACATCAACATAAATGAATGCGACATCGACATAAACGAATGCGACATCAACATAAACGAATGCGACATCAATGTAAATAAATGCGAAATCAATCTAAATAAATGAGACATCACTTTAAACGAATGAGACATCATTTTAAATTAATGCGAAACCAATATAAATGAATGCGACATCAATATAAATGAACGCGCCATATTTCAAATGAATGCGACATTATTTCAAATGAATGCGACATTATTTCAAATGAATAAGACATTATTTCAAATGAATGACACGTCATTTTAAATAAATGCGATATCATTTTAAATGAAAACGACATGTTAAATGAATAATACATCATTTGAAATGGATGCGATATAATTTGAATTGAATGCGATATAATTTTAAAATAAGCGACTTCAAGTTAATTGAACGCGGGACCATATTTATTAAATTCAACTATTTCAAAATACTTCTGTCATCAAACCGCAATTGTACGAAATAAGTAAATTCTATAGAGGGTGAAAGATAAGTTTGTCAAATATTAAGAGGAGTGGCGTAGACAAGGGGTTCCTTCTCCAACGCCCCACCCCTTTTGGGCCAACCTTTGTCTGTATTATATATCAACTCCTTCTTAACATTGACACACGTCGACACCTTTGACGTATTTCTGGCTACACCACAGATTAACAGCTGTTTTCTATGGATGCTAATGAGTAGAACTTGTCTAATGAACATGAGTTGTAAAGTGCTTTGTTTCAGAGATTTGGGTTCCTAAAAAATTACTTGGAAAACCCAACACAGCCTTAATACTGGTACACCAATTTTGATTTCATTAAGTGATTAGTTGTTATTTTATCAGTGAAATGAAAATTTTAATAAGTGGCAAAAAATTATTATTTTACTTTTCATTCATTTTATGGTTTCGTATTAATTGAAAATGATGTCCCATTCGTGTATATTGATGTCGCATTTATTTCTATTGATGTTGCATTCATTTATATTGAAATCGCATTCATTGATATTGATGTCGGATTCGTGTATATTGATGTCGCATTCATTTTATGGTTTCGCCTTAAAATGATGTCACATTAATTTAAAATGATTTCGCATTAATTTAAAATAAGGTCGCATTCCTTTATATTGAGGTCGCATTCCTTCATATTGAGGTCGCATTCCTTCATATTGAGGTCGCATTCCCTCAAATTGATGTCGCATTCGTTTATATTGATGTCGCATTCGTTTATATTGATGTCGCATTCGTATATATTGATGTCGCATTCGTATACATTGATGTCGCATTCGTTTATATTGATGTCGCATTCGTTTATATTGATGTCGCATTCGTTTATATTGATGTCGCATTCGTTTATATTGATGTCGCATTCGTTTATATTGATGTCGCATTCGTTTATATTGTAGTCGCATTCGTTTAAAATAAGGTCACATTTATTAAAATGATGTCGCAAGCAGTCACCCAGATTTCGCGTTCGAATCGAGATGATTCGTAATCATATGCAATCGGTGCTATAAGTTTTCTTGAATAAAACTATCGCTTCTAAAACACAAATGGAGTGCATTTAGTAGTCAGTTTCGCAATTATTATATGTTGTCGCATTTAATAAAGGTGTTGTCGCATTAGTCCGCGTTAAAGACATAATTTAATATTTTTTTTCCTATTTTTTTATAAACTTTGGGGCTTCCAATAAATTAGCCCCCCTTTTTACTTTACCTAATTTGTTGCATTCGTTAAAAATAGTGTTGCATTTGATTGACGTCTCCTTAGTTGTTTTTTTTCTAATTCTGATAAAAAAATTCTGGTTAAGAAATACTCTTTCTATTGATGTCGCATTTGGAAAAACGATTATCGCGTTAATTAGCGCAAATTATTATTTTTAACTTCTTTATTATATTTTGGGGGCTGCCATTATTCTAGCCCCCTTTTTTCTATTATTGGTCATATTCCAATCGGGTTAGGAAGAACTATTTCTATTGATGTCGCATTTGAAGAAATGATTGTCGCATTGGTCCGCGTTAACGACGTTATTTTTTTTAATTATATATTTAAAATTTGGGTGCTGCCATTAAATTAGCCCCATTTAATTTTATCTATTACTGGTCACATTCCAATCTGGTTACGAAGAACTATTTTTATTGATGTCGCATTTGGAAAAATTGTTGTCGCATTGGTCCGCAAATTTAATTTTTTTATATTTCGGGGGCTGCCATTAAATAAGCCCCCTTTTTTCGTTTGTCTATTATCTCATAACCTAATTTGTCACATTCGTTAAACATAGTGTCGCATTAATTCGCATTGACGTCTCTTAATATTAAAGTTAATTAATAGTATGAATTAATATGGGGGGGTTACTGTTAAGTTAGACCCCCCACTTTATCTATTAATTTTCTCATAAATTATTTTTTCGCAATCAAAATTATATCTGGCGCATTTCTTCACATTGACATGTAGTGGCTATGATATTGTATCCTGGTTCAATAACGAAATTATAGGGGCTGATGTTAATTTAGCCCCCCTTTTAATTTTAATTATATCTCGATAATGGTTAAGTCACATCTCTTTTTCTTGTTGTCGCATTTTGTCGCATTGTGGGTGCATAAAATTGATAGAGAAATTTTCTAGGAAATCAAAAAAGGGGGGCCAACTTAATCGGCCCCATCTAACATTTGAATGAAACTCTTTAGGCAATTATATCACATTTTCTTAGTTCACATTACCATAAGATTTTCCTTCTTCACGAGTTCATTTAATCTACAAACTTTTGTTTCAACTAACACGTTTTTGACCGATCATTCACCACAAAGCTTTTCTAAAATATATTATAAACACTTACATGAATTAAATATTTTTAGCTCTCTTAAGCATAGACTTACTTTCAATAATACAAAGGGCTTAGTGCATACAATACATACTTTTTAAACGAAGTTTGTTCCATTATAACACAAGGACGAAGAAATTCGAAGTCTCCGTCATTTCGCCGAAATTGTTTTGTAAAAACAAAATTGTTATAGTGCAGTAAAACTGGCGAAAACCTATAATATATCAAAAGTGTGGTTGTCGTAATTAACAACCAATAATTGTTATAGACAGCGTTTGCTCATGGAACCAAGGTTTATAAATATCTACACAAGCTCAGCGTTGCCAGATCGAATATCTGAAATTATCGTATCTAGCCAAAACAATTATCGATTTTCCTGGAAAATTATCGTACATTTTGTTTTGTCGATAAATTATAATTCATACATAAATGCGTTGAACTTAGATGATTTTTTTAAAGCACTACAGGAGTTTTATTTCAGGGAAATAAACAAAATGTCTATTATCATTATTAACTGAACTTAATATGTTTAAAAATGTTTAAAAAAAATAGCTAGGAGCATATATAACATATTTACTCATAAGTATGCCACTAGCTCTATTTCTTCACTAACGGTTTGTTTCACAGATATTGCGTCATCCGTACCCTACGTAATATTTGACGTCATATTTGATGTCATATTTGACGTCATAGAATCTCAAATTCAGATTATGCCGTCGCCCAATTAGCTTTACTTCTGATAAACCGACGGCCATTATTTTAGTAAACAAACCGGTTTGAACAACCTAGGCTAAAATGAACTACAATATAGTGTCAAGTTCTGTTAATGTAATTAATTTGCAATTTAATGAAGTTCTCGGAGACTCACGTTCTAAAATAAATTTGCATTGTGAAATAAAAGAAGCAGGTTTATTGGAAAAAATAGTGGAAATTCTGGTTGACCTTTTCTGGCGCATCTACAAGTGTGGAGTCTTTGCAGATTCTTTTGAACCTAGGCCTAACTCTTCTAGGCTTGATATTTTTTTAATAATGCTGGTGGAATATCCCATTTCGACGACTTGTTCCATTTTCGGAAAGCGATCACTTATTGGTCATTTTCCCCAACCTTTTATTTTGCTAAATTACTCACAATTTAACTTCATCCGCACAAACTGAGCGAGTTTATAAACTTTAATAAAGCTACATTGGGCTGAATAAAATTCCGACGCAAAAAGTTCCGTCTCAATTTAGAGGTTTTCCATTGGCTTAAATAAATATGTTACTAGCCAATAGTGTGACTCCCAAAATTACTAGGATGAATAAAAAGGTTAAAAACTAACGTAGTCCACCTTTTTGCTGGTTCGTGGTGAAAGAAACCGTTAGCGAAGATTTTTGAATGGAATAAAGGTACAGTGGCATACTTATGAGTAATTATGTTACATATGCTAGGAGTAATAAACTCACTCTGGACTACGCGTTCAGAAAATGTATATCATTCATTTTTAAGTTGAAAAGTTATATAAATTAATAATAAAATATTAATCGTTCGTAGGTTTTTAAAAAAATCTAAAGATTATCGTACATTATAGTACGTTGAGGCAGAATTATCGAAATAATGGTACGATATCGTACGCCATGAAAATTATAGTACGCCCTAAAAATTTTGATTAAATTATCGCACTGTGCGATAATTATCGTACGTCGGCAACGCTGCACAAGCTGGAAGACTTTGGCCGAAGGAGGGTCGGCTCGGCTTAAGCGCTACTCACGGTTTTGAAAATATTTATAAAGCGCCATCTAGTGTAACTTTGTTTAACTAACTTTATAGATGAAAATATCGTTATTTTTTCATGGATTTAAAATTTTCAACCGTCGATGTCGACTACTCAAGAATTCGCGAATCTGGTCAAGATGCTCTCCACAACCATTTTTTTGGGGAAAATAAATTTATATTATTCATATAAAATCTGTATTGGACCATAAGTCGAATTGCATATTAACGCTTTAAAAATAGACCTTTCAACTTTTTTATTGCTATTTTATAATTAGTTATAAGCCTAGGCATTGTGTTGGCACGTTTTAAACGGTTTTATTTTTTTCTATTAGAATGTCATGTTATGTAAATAAATGTCCATCGGGAATGAAAATTTATCGTGTATATTCTCTTTTTTGACCATGGCTAAAATATAATAATTAAAGAATTTAAAACAAAGTTCTGCTACTTCATGGTAGTAGCAGAACTTTGTTTTAAATTCTTTAATTAATGAAAACATATTTGATAAAATACTACAAGTATACTTTATAAAATGCAGGTGGCGTCAGAATAGCTTTATTTTTCAAACTGGGTTGGCAGTAACTAGTTAATGAACCCTTTTCGATCCCCCCCCCCTCCGCCAGGATTTGGTGATTCGAAAAGGGAACGAGTAGGTTCTTTACACCACCTACCATTAAGGGTGAAAACTAATATACGTCATTTTTTAATAATATTCGTCTGCTATTCTGTGGTATTTTCGAGTCGCATCGATGGGTTTATCATGTAATTTTTTAAATAATTTAGGCGAATTTCTCTAAATTGAACGAATATGGTGAGAGCCAAAATATGCGTATACAGTGGTTTTAAAAGTGACAATCGACAAGCACATAAAGAGGAGTAAAAACGCGAACAAGTAAAGAGACCAATAAGTAGGGGAGAAAACTAAGCTTTATTGGGGGAAAATATGCTAAGCACATAAAGAGTATGTGAAAGATTTTGATTTTGATATATTTCTAAAACCCAAGCGTAATTACACTATATGAAAATTACTTATTCTTGACAAGGTGGTGTTCTTTTCTTGTACTTTAGTAAAATAGCCATATCACAAGTCGAACGCTAGAGAACGTTACTTAGTTAGTACCATGCTTTATTTATTATTTGACAAAAATAGCTAAATTTGTCATTTATAACTGCCCAGGTTAAGCCTTACAAACAAGCCATGGGTATTCCTTTCGCTGCCGAGGTAGCAGACCACTTTATATTCTTTTCCCTTCGACTACCGACCTTCCCTTCAAAAAAGCGAATCACCTTTCCGGGACTGCATCGAATTCCCGCTAGAGCGAGTGGTTTTAGAAATTTTTCACACTTCCTCGTCTGCGACCCGTCCCTAGCGTTAGATAGTTCGTTTTATTGTTAGCTTCACAACAAAATGTCATGATTTATAACTTAAATTGATATGTTTCTTATACCCAAAACAGTACTTGCCAAAAGTTCGTTGTCCACCAGGTAGACCATTTTGGTTCTTTAATATAATTATAACCTCTAATTGGCTAATTAATGAGAATAAAAAGGAAATTAAAATATTTTCATGGTGCCCACCGAAATTGGTGTTAATTCAAATTTCATAAACTTCTATAAACGACAGTAACTGTGATACAAAATTCGGACTGAAATTTTTGCTGATAAGTAAGTCATTGTACATAATGTACGTGTATAGTTCATTTTAGTTCAAACGCACATGTTAAGGTATATATATAATATACATGTTCAACGAAAAAGCCATTACCCTAAGTACAATAAAATCTATTTAATCACGGTCGCAGTGCTATTGCCACTCATATTTTTCATATTACGTCTATTCTTACCCTTTGTCTAAATAGCAGCGTCCCCTTAGAAATAGAAATGAGACTAGAAATATGATTAGATTGTGGTGAGATATACGAGTAAGAAGGTTGCCATGAGAGTAGAATCACCAGTATTCTATTTGGTAGCACGCCATCTATTTAAAAAAATATAAAGTTTAATTTTTTTTAATAGATGGCGCACTCGTGCGTGGATTAGTAGCGATTTCACTCTCTTGGAAGCCTTCTAGCTTGCCCGTTTACCTTGAGATTACCGGATAGCGCAGTGGTTCTAGTCCATTGAATTGGGAATAGTATCGCTAGAATGACAGATTTAATCTGCCTTCCGTGAAACAAATTTTTCAAAATTGAGAACGTTATCATAAGTTGAGGCGCCATCAGCTGTTAGCGGCAAAAACTATTTACTACACAATTGTATTAATAGTACTAAAGTACTTTAAGAGTGGTAGATGGCGCTACCCATATAATGATGGCCGTAGAAATAACGGTAGTTTATTTATTGCTCAGACCTTTTTATTTATTCAAAATTTGGGGGGTCACTGGTCACCGTGTCCAGTTTATTTATTAGAAATAATGTCAAATAATAGGAGATGGCCAGTTTATTAATTCAAAGTTTCTATCAATTTTGATTTCCCTATTCAATACCGTCTCACGTCGAGTCATTGCAGGGCACCTCGCTCGCATCCCTCGAAGGAGTCAAACTGTCGAAGCCCCCTCTGGCCTCAAAGCCTCAAACCTGCAATCCTCTAGTCTCGCTTTCCCCGGAGTACGTTAGGCTTCGCGGTAACGGACCGAGGACTCCGAAGCTACGGGGCCTAGATTAGAGAGAGAGATAATACTTTATATAACGAGGGTCTTCTAGGCTATGGCAGTAGTTTTATATGATATTCTTGTGATACTCTTAAAATAAAGTTAACTATTTTGAATACGTTTAAAATTTATGTTACCAACATAATCTAACTTCTAAACATATATAGGTTTCTTAGGCTTATAAAATGACATAAGAACATTTTATATGAGACCAGTTTAATAATTCAAAAGCTAGGGGGATATTGGTCATAATGACCACTTTAATACTACATTATCTAACTTCTAAGGGGTCTCTGGTCATTAGAGGTCGGCGTTTGAATAAGAAATTATACGATTGTTTATATTTATCCATAACCGAGAATTATTCGAAAAAATGATTAATTTTGCATGTTAAATCGTTGTTTAATCGTATAATTTATTCGTATAAATCAAATAATACTAATTTTAATGATTAATTGAAATGTTTGCGGTTAATTTATTTGTTCCGCCGACCTCTACTGGTCATAAGGACCAATTAAATAAAATACCTTATTTCCAAGGCTGTTTCTGGTACCACGTATTTTCTTCAATATATAGTTCGTCCGCTAAAATTTCGTGCAACCGTTTTGTTCCCCGAATGTAATTTTTATCGATTTCGTAAACGAAATTACTTTCTAGGGCTATTTCGGTACAATTCGGTTTTCGGAAGTTTTCAACTTTATTTTTAAGTATAGTACGTATTTACCGGCTCATTTTTTGTGTCCACGGCCAACTTTGATCACGCGCGGTTCACGCTACAGTGGCCAACACATTCGTCGAAATTCCGCGAGCAAGGATTTTCCCCCGTATTAACTGTATTATAACGTATAGGAGTTCAGCGCCACGCTCGTTTTTATATTGGCTTCAATGTAAAAACTTTTCTAAAAAGATTAATCCGCTAGGGACGCTCAAATCAAACACATCTTTTGCTCATAGGTTAACACAGAAACGTCAACGAATGAGATGGCCACTGTCGCGCGAGAGATCAAAGTTGGCCGTGGTTGTGTCCCTTCGTGTCTGTCCATAATCTCGCAACATGGTATCTAAGCCTTGGCCATCTCGTATGCTGATTTTGTTATCACACGTGGTGCGTGCGGACTCGCTACGCGCTTCTTAGCTTTTTAGTGTTTGGACATAACAAAATTTGTAACTTTCGCCTACTTTCAAAATATACCTACGGACCCTTGACGCTCTTGAGTAAACCTACACCGCAGAAACGGAATAAAGCAATCACTATAGCCGGCCCGAGGTACGGACGAGGCGACACCTGAATTCCTAGCCGAATCTGCGCGCAGTTGCCGCCCAGATGAGTACGAACAATACACTGTCACAAGCACCGGTAGTGGACGCCCCCGAGTCAGAAGATATCTCGAGAAAGCTGCAAAATATGAGACGAATTGGGCAGTGCTAACTGGCGATGGATACCATGTAATGCCTGAGAGGGCTGGCTACATAAATCCTGCGCAAAGATACCAGACTCCCTATATAAGCAGTTCCACGACGCCGAAAGGGCAGTTTTCCACTGTAGACTAGAATACTGCCCCTACCGGGCCAAAGAAGTGTGTGGGAAAAGTAGCTCGGAGGTAGTCAACGTCGGTCAAACTAACCACGACCTGGCTCTAATGGTGGAACTGGCAAAACTGATGACTGCGATCCAAGCGGTGCAAAATAATATCGGCAGCATCCGCACGGAAATTACTGTGGTGCGTGCGTAGGTCGCGAAAGGACAAACAGAAAGAAACTAAAGAAAGTGAGGACCACACCCAGAAATATACCGACGTTCAAATCCTAAAAAACGAATTAAATTTCCGAAAGGAATACTCTACGCGGGGATGTCGATGCCGCGACCGGAAAGGTCCCAGAAAACGTGTCTTTCCAACTCGCGGAGGTGAGAGGTGGCCTCAAAGCAGTCACCGAAAAAATGACGTCTCTCGAGAAGGCCCATGTGAAAAACTATCAAAACAAGAAGCTGAAGAGTAGAAGACCACCAAAGAAGGGCGGCAAAAAGTATCAGCCCGCATTGGAGACAACTGACGCGGAAAGACGAGATAACCTCATCCTCTTTGGAGTAGCGGACGAAGCCCCATCGGATGTTGTCAAGGCCCCGGAGTGGTTGGTCTCCACCTTCATTCAGCCGGTGACGGCAGATACGCTGAAAATCGATGAATGTCGTTGATTCGGCAACCACAAAGAACTTGCAAACAGCCAATCCTCATCACAACTAGGGACGAAAATACACGACAAATCCTACTTGATGCGACTAAAGCTATGGTCAACGCTCACGGCAGCAAATCCAGTCGCCCAGAGATATACATCCGGGAGGACCTCCCTAGACACATGCACCCGCGGTACTTATGAAAACTAACATCCGGGACGGAACACCAAGAAACAAAGGTGGCCTTAAATGACAACAACAAAACAAAGCAACCCTCCCACCACAATGGTCCATAAACTAAGTGGAGACCTTGAAAACCGGCCGTTTCGCATCGGCCCCTCAGCCATATCTGTGCGACGTGATCGGCGGGGTAAGAGACACAGCAGCTCTTCGAAAGCTGCATCCAGCCGTCTTGGGTTCTGGAATAGAATGGGGACCATAACCCACTGAAGTGGCTAGACATGATTCAGTAACTCGCCCAACATGGAAAGTGCGGGACGACGGAAAGCTGCAGCAGTTTACTAACACCCTCGAAGTAACCTTACAAAAATAGGAAACTCCGTACCGGTACGATTTCTTCGAAGAGGAGGTCCGTCACGCGGGCCACGTTACATGTGGGAAAACGAAACCAAATGCCTTCGGAGCAACAAATAAACACCTGTAGTTGTAAACGCCTGAATTGAAGACGGCGCGAAGAGCGTGAAAAGCCGCTAACGTGGCTTACCGCAAGGCAAGGAAGATTGGCGATCCTGACCAAATCGAAAGTAGCGGTAACAAATACCGTCAAGAGAAGGCAGCGGTTCAAATACTCTTAGCAACCACGATCCGCTCAATGAACAGCAAGACCGCCTACGCCATCCACACTGCTGGCCGTCACGTGGCGAAAAAGTTCTGGAGATTCTTCAAACGGTCCAAGGGCGGACATGGCAAACAAAAGCCGGAAGGATCACAACGACATAGTGGACATTATTACAGACAACTTCTCCCGCAACCAAGAAAGCTGGCTCAGACTAATTCCTACCTTCCACACTGCCCCTAGACCGCCAACGCCTCTGGGGGACAATCATGAACTACTCATGCCGTTCACGGCGAACGAACTAGACACGGCTATTAAAGCTCTTAAGACTGAAAAATCTGTCGGCCCGGAATTCCTAACGAATTTCTGAAGGCCTTGGCACCAGCAGCTCGGGCGGACTTACTGAGTCTATTCAACGATATTCGAACCTCAAACGATATCCCGAACTCGTGGAAGAAGTCGTTGGTCTGTCTCATTTTCAAAGGAAAAGGGAAAGACCCGGAAGCAGTTGACGCTTACCGCCCGATAACGGTAGCGAGCAATGTGTACAAACTGTATGTCACACTTTGGCATAATCGTCTGGTTGGAGTCTCGGGGAGTGATGCGAGTCATGCAGAATGTATGTTGCGTTCCTCGACCTCAAAGCCGCTTATGATAGTATCTAGTACCCGGGGCTCTGGGACGCAACCCCTGTAGCATTAGGGTGTCGGTCAAGAGTCGGATATGGGTCTAAAAGTCGTTTTCAGGTCGCCGACTGTATGCCGACTCAAATTGTTCAATTTTATTAAACCCCAAAAATTACAAATTTCCATTTTGAGACTTTATAAAGTCGGCAAGTCGACTTTAATGTACAGTCGATATGCCGACTTGATAAGGACCACACAAGTATTTTTTTCATATTTTTAAAATAATTGTATTTTATTGTATAATTATACTTGAAGTTAATTTTTACTAATTATGATTAATTAATTTTTAGAAATTAATTTGCATAAGAAGTTACTTCCCCTGTAGCAAATTAGAGTCGGGCCGACGTCGGCAAAATGTACTAAACACTAAAGTCGGCCGACCTTTGGATTGAGGGTCGAAATGTCGTAGGGGTAAAATGGTAAAACGTCGACTCTTTAACGCCAATTAGCCTAATAGACCTAAGAACCGACTCCGAAACGACGTCGGGCCGACTTTATATTAATGCTTATTTCCGACCCAAAACTGATCTCATTATTAGATTTTCGAATACAAATAAGTTTGAAGAAGAAATAAAAGTGAAAAAAAATTCATCATCATCAAATAGTCAGAAAATAATTAAAATATCCCCTTTCCTAAATAAATATGGTCGGTTTCATAAAGTTAATGTCGAATCCAATAATTAAATGTAAGGTCTATTTTAAGTTGGATAATGGTCGGCATACCGACTATAAATAGTCCCAAAAAAGGATTTACGGTTTTAGTGTCGAAAAACGTTTCGACGTTTTTAGGTCGGCATTTGGTCGTCGACTATAAACCATTGAATTGGGAATAATACTGGTAGAATTAAAATTACGATTCCAGTTGCCATGGTTACGCGGGACCTAAAATGATAAGACTGTACGAAATTCATCTTTATAATTAGGTGGTAGCGCCATCTATATTTTGTAAAGTTATATGGCTAAAACTAAATAATGATTAGCTAACTCACCGTAACTTTAGTTAAAAAGAATCGTGTTGACAGAATAAAATTGTTTTTAAACAACTTCAAGGGTTTGTTTGTTACGAGAAATCATAGATTTCAATTTCGCAAAAAAAAAATCAATTGCAATAGTTGCCACCAATAGAGACAGATGCCCCCACGGTAGAACGATAAAGTTGATAAAGTCTCCTTATGGAACGAAATTGGTTCCGCCCCAGCCAGATTTAGTTGTACCTCTATTTATTCCCAGCTCAATGCTATAAATCGACTTTTTAACCGTACCCCGACTCTAAACCAAAGACTAAATAGATTGGCGTGATCAATGGCTCAACTTGCATTCGATAGCAGACGGCGACACTGGTCAAAATTTTCCCCGCGCTTCAGAGTGCTACTAGTGGCGCCTCTAACGGCTGGTCAAAGGCTTCTCCCGTGTTTCGAAAGTGTTAATAGGTTTTTTGTATGGAGACGCCTGTCTAGTAAGCGAAGCGTATATAGTCTTTGCTCTAAACCAACTTCATGTGTTACAGGGGTTTGCGATTTACGATATTATTTCAAAATATTAATTCCTGATTTTTATTGATATTGATTAATTATACTCTAAATAGATTAAAAAATTTAAAATGTATTAATAAATAGGCTTATTGATACGAGCACAAACGTTTTTCAAACGCTTCATAGTTTAAAAAATTCAAAAGCACGAGTTAATACTTTCGCAGCGCCATCTCCGGACTAGCAGCATGTTAGAAGTTTATTGGCGAACTCGCTTGATATGAGAGGTGTAATTGTTGACTTGTGCGCTTAATTTTATATTCAAAATTAATGGAAAAATCATTGAAATCTTGAGAAATACATTAAATCTAAACTAACAAAGTAAGTTTTTCAATAATATATCTATATAATATAATATCTATATCAATTAATTATAGCTTTGTGAACAATGTTTTGCATGAGCTGTTAGGCCTTGGCAATTACAAGGTCATGTGTTTTATAAATAACATATAAAATAGACTACAACATCAAAAGATAATGATATTTGATAAAAGTATTTGAATTGTAATTGTGTTTACGTATTAAAATCTAGAAGCTTAATTAAAATGTTTCTTTTCTATATCACTACTATATTAATTCTATGTACTTCGCCAAAAGATTTTCAGACTTGTATATTGTTTGGATTAGTTCTATTAATATAAATAGCTAATTTTTATTGAAAATTATTATCGATTCAATCTCAGCTAAATTACTGTTAAGGCATCAAATTGGTATTAAGTGGGAGTTCCGAAGAGCGATTTAATTTGACGTCGGCACAACGTCGTTTCACAGTCGGAATTGTATGTTTATGAAGTCGGCTCATAGTCATTTCTGAGTCGGCCCATAGTCATTTCTGAGTCGGCCCATAGTCATTTCTGAGTCGGCCCATAGTCATTTCTGAGTCGGCCCATAGTCATTTCTGAGTCGGCCCATAGTCCTTTCTGAGTCGGCCCATAGTCCTTTCTGAGTCGGCCCATAGTCCTTTCTGAGTCGGCCCATAGTCCTTTCTGAGTCGGCCCATAGTCCTTTCTGAGTCGGCCCATAGTCCTTTCTGAGTCGGCAAATAGTCCTTTCTGAGTCGGCCCATAGTCATTTCTGAGTCGGTCCATAGTCATTTCTGAGTCGGCCCATAGTCATTTCTGAGTCGGCCCATAGTCATTTCTGAGTCGGCCCATAGTCCTTTCTGAGTCGGTCCATAGTCCTTTCTGAGTAGGACATACATCGGAAGTGAGTCGAATTTTTTTGTCGATCGACGGTCGGCCGACTACTTTTCTACTAGGACATTTCGACCTTTCAGAGTGGGGTGGCCCGACAGTAGGCCGACCTTTCTGTTTTAAGACACTAGCCGACGTCGGCCCGACTCTTAAATGCTACAGGGGAATGCGACGATTGAGCATTCCTTAGGAGGTCATATATCACTTCCGGGCCATATACAGCGAGGCGACTTTATCTCTACAATGGGAGCACGTCACCACCAAAGCGGTCCCAGTGAGGGTTGGGGTAAAACAAGGATTCCCCCTATCGCCCTTTCTGTTTGATAGAGCTGGAAGACCGTCTACGCAGTACTGGGGCGGGTTTCCACCTGCGAAGGCCATCGGCAGATAGGTCGGACAATACCGGGATCTTTCTTTGCCGACGATATCGACCTCATCGCGGACTCAGCGAAAGGTCTCCAGGTCTACTCGATACGGCTGAGACGTTCGCCAAAGGAAAAGCAATGGGATTCTGCCCCGCTAAGTCACACCAAAAACCCTTCTACCGGAAGATCTCTTAGCACTGGTGTTCTACCTAGATGGCCAGGCGCTCCAGGAGGTAGACGAGACGAAATACCTGGGGGTTATAGTATCCACCCTTGAGTACTACCTCGGCGCTACGAATGCGGCCCGTATTACGAAGGTAAATAGGTTGAAAGGTTCAATCTTCTCGACGAGCCGTGGGTCTTACGACAGATACGAGGTGGGCCGCGCCCTGTGGAAGTCAGTTGCCGTCCCCGCCCAAACGTTTGCCACGGAGATTTTGTGTTTAAATGACATAACTTGGAAGATCCTCGAGCAAGGGCAAAGTGAAGTTAGCAAAGTGTCCCTGAAAGGCGCGTGAAGCCCGATCGAATATGAATTTCCTCGGAACAAGTTTACAGGCTCCCCCGGATCGCCAAATACGTGCTGTATACGACAATATCGATAGGACCGCCCACCGAACGCAATGGAGCGGCCGCACAAATCGTCTCTACAGGCAGTTCGCGGTCCGGGCAAACCTGGGAACCTGCCCCACCGCAAAACTGTGGCGACAACGGGAATGGAGGGACGTTGCAGCCACAAATTAATCGCGCTGGAAAAAAGAGGTCAGTAGCAAGATTAGCCTTTGGCATTACTCATTAAAGCCAAACCAGCCAAAGAAGTCATATACCACAACAACCGAGGAAGCTGCCTACTGTTCCAGGCACACACCGGCACCGAAAGCCAGGGAGTCCGAGATCCTTGGGAACGCACCAACTTGCAAACTCTGCGCTGCCCCGTCCGAAACCGTGGCCCACATCTTGGACGAGTGCCCGGTGTTGACCCCGGAAAGACTTTTATTACGCGAGTCCGAGCAAATGCCTATGGGATAAACCCCATCATCCCCGGATTATCTCCGATGGATTGGACTAACCGCAGAAAAACAAAACACAGAGACGACGGAGGCCACCAAACACCTCCTAGACCGGTGGTGGTCGCTCCGCAAACCTAATGAACGACCAACGTGGAGACACACACCATGTACCCCCACTGCGCCCCTTATACGAAAGATTAAGTGAACCTACCTGATTTAAAAGGGACCAAATTCGGAGTGGAACAGTGAACTGAACTGAGCTGAACTGAGTTGACGGCTGAGTGCGCCGTCTAGAAATTTCACAATTTGTTTCGCGAAACCACTTAACTGTGCAGTTGACTACCCGACAAAACGGGAAAACTAGTTTACTATTTAAAAGGCCCAAAAGCCATATTCGTATTAAATTCGAAAAAATAATCTAAATTTCAAAGAAAACCAAAACAAATGGCGACTGCGATTCTTGAATATTCCTTTAATTAACTCTAATTTGACTCAAAAGTGATTGAAATTAATAATATTTTAAATTAACGTCAATGATACACAATATGTGTATACTCAAAATTAACACGTGAAAAGTGATTGAAATTATTTTTTTTTTAATATTAAAAGTCTAATGAACAATTAATTTGGTTGGGGTTGGTAATAGTAGACCGTTTACTATCTATAATTAACCTATTGGTCGGAAATTATAATGACAGTCAGTGACTGTAAGTCAAATTCCAATTATTGTCTAGGACTATACAATATTCTTATATCGATTTTTTAAAATTTAGAAATGCACCTCCAATATTAAGGTTCAAAGCAACACTAAAATATCGGGATGAAGGCATCTATCATTTCAATTGGGATTTATTAATCTTAAAAATAAAAACGACCAACATTGCGAGTGACAAACAGTATTTAATTATAAATAGGCGAAACTACTAGTTACGGGACCCTTCAGTTACATCATTTGGTGTGATTCTAGAGGGGAGAGGGAGGTTACAAATCAACTAAGGAGAGGGGGAGTGAGGAAAATGAGATAATGCTTTAATAATTAGTTATTGAATAACTACGGAATTATACCAGAAGTAAGAAATTAAGATAGAGAATAATGAAACATTTTCCAAAGTAAAGCAAGAAAGTAGCCCGGTATTAAAAACTTCTTTGGATTTTTGTTGGCAAAAATTTCAAGATATTATCTTATGTTAAATTTAACATAGTTGTGGGATTCTTCACCCTTTAAATAAAATTTCACCGTTTTTTTTAAATATGTTCAGCCAAGGCTGTACAATAATCTTTAAGAACTAACAACTCGCATTTGGACGGATTCTGCTCTATACCATTAAGGAGGCTACCCCTAGTACGATGAGCCAGAACAGTGCCGGAGCAAACGGGTCACCTTATAACATTGGTGCACACACTATTAAATACCGGGAAGATCCTTGCGCACACTTTCGAGGAGACGGTCGCAGCGAATCACGTTGAAAATGTGTAAAAAATCGACTTTCGACTAAGCCGTGGGAGCTTGACGACCGTGGTTGATATAGCAGCGAGTAGCGTGAGTCCCGGATTTGGCCCCACCACTATAACCGATGTCCAATTGCATGGGCTGTAGATGAGGACCGCGAGTGGGTAAAATATGACAGCAAACTTAGCGGCCAGGTGGCGAATGGTATTCCCTACAGCGATAGGCCGAATGCCGCCATCCTTGTTCTTGAGAGCGCAAAGGGAGGCGCCGAAGAGAACTGGGCAGATCTCCAAGGAAATAAGGCCATAAAGCATAAGGTTGCTAAGATTCGTAGGAGATTTCAGCAAACAATCGCCTCAAACCCCGGAACAACGGCACGTGAGAGCTTTGAGATGTTGGGGAGAAAAAGTTTCAAGCCCGCTTGCCCGTTTTTCGTCAACAGCTTCTTAAGCTGCATTTTTTGGCCCTCTTGCCCGTTTTTCGCCGTCAGGTTTTTAAGTTGGTGTGGCCCTCTTGCCCGTTTTTCGGCATCAGTCTTTAAAGTTGGTTTGAAATCTCTAAAAATAAAAGTGAAATATTTATTTTCGAAGTCATCGTTATTTTTCCTTAACGGTTCCAAGTTAGGTTTAGTTAGGCCTAGTTTATTCAGTCGGCTAGGCAATACTATAAACAATTGCTCTCCCATTATTACAAAGTAAACCTTCAACATCTTTAACATATTTCGTGCCGAAACCCGGGAAGCTGCGATGGCTGGAGATCAGAAAAAGAAGTTTACAAAGAAGCGGGAAACAACCCAAACAACTACCACGAAAATTGTGGACGTAATAGAGAATGAATTGAATGAGAATCAGCCTAACGTACAAGAGCTTGAAGATGCTGTTGGGCAGTTGCAGTCCAAATTCAAAACATAAGTCGGACTCGACCACAAGATTGAAGACTTAATCACTGACGAAGATGAATTTGAGATCGAGATAACCGAGACGGAGCAATATATGGATAGAATGGTGCTATTTAAGAACAGAGCAATGACATGGCTCGAAAAGAAGGCAACTGGTGTCCGAGATCATCGCGATGTTAACAACGAGGACATTCCAGCAGCTATTCACGGTCCACCGGTTCGACTTCCAAAGCTGGAAATATGCAAATTTAACGGCGAAGATTCGCTTTGGCAGAACTTTTGGGGCCAGTACCAGACTGCTATCCACAAAAACAATCACCTCAACGCCATAGTCAAATTCACCTATCTCAAGGGCTACTTGGAAGGAACCGCCGCCAAGGTCGTATCCAGATTGAGCTTGTCCGCCGCTAACTACGAAATCACCATTGCCCATCGCAAGGAACGATTTGGCCGTAAGGATTTAATAATCTTTTGAAGTTGCCAACAGTAAAGAAATCATCTCAAATCGTGGCTTTTCGTCAGTTATACGAGAGTGAAGTTTGGAGGCTCTTGGCATTCCCAAGGATACCTACGGAAGTCTTTTAAGTCACCTGCTCGGAACTCGTCTACCGGAAGACATCGTTGTGGAGTTTAGCAGTACTCGTCGGAACCACGACACGGAATGGAAACATGACGAGATTATGCGTTTTCTGGAGCGAGAAATCGTAAGCAGAAAACACGCTTACGCCTTGAGACAACCTACCTTAACATCGAAGCCGGGACCCCAAAAAAAAACAAGTACGTCGTCGAAGTTTTTCTCAGACAAAAATGTTTTACCTTCCACCGCGTCACTCAATGTTGTTGCCGAAAAATCAGTATGGTGTAACTTTTGTGAGATTAATACTCACTATACGAGCGATTGCGACAAGTTTATCACCGAGGAAAAGAAGAATTTGGCTGTCAAGAAGAGACTTTGTTTTTCGTGTTTAAGAAGAAACCATATGATAAGAGACTGCAGGGCAAGAAACAGACAGTGTAAACATTGTGGCCGTAAACACCACTTCTCAATTTGCGACTCTAAAGAAGTCAAAAATTCCAAGAGAAATAGTCAGAACACGTCAGAGCGGTACTCAAAAGTTGCGGAGGAAAATGTTACGCCGAAAGTTGTATTGTCGTTCAAGGCGTAGTGCTGATGCAGACGGCTAAGATGGAAATATTGAGCGCCGATGGGAAGGGTCACGAATCACTTTGCCTTTTAGACACTGGAAGTCATAGGTCTTTCGTACGCGAAGATGTATCTCGTAAACTGAACCTTAAAGTGCTAGGGGAAGATACCATAAAAATTCACGTTTTCGGACCAGATAGACCGGAAAGAGTTACCAGAAGAAAAGTCCTTATGATTTTAAAAAGTTTGTACGATCCTACTAAATCTGTGGAAATTGTCGCTATAGAAACTCCGAAGATCTGTGGAGCGGTATTCGCGATTCCCAACGGAAATATAGTGAAGGAGATGTCCGAGCGAGGTAATAAGTTAGCGGACGTCGATTTTTTACACATTTTCAACGTGATTCGCCGCGACCGTCTCCTCAAAAGTGTGCGCAAGGATCTTCCCGGTCTTTAATTGTGTGTGCACCAATGTTATAAGGTGACCCGTTTGCTCCGGCACTGTTCTGGCTCATCGTACTAGGGGTAGCCTCCTTAATGGTATAGAGCAGAATCCGTCCAAATAAAGATTATTGTACAGCCTTGGCTGAACTTATTTAAAAAAACGGTGACATTTTATTTAAAGGGTGAAAAATCACACAACAATTTTAAATTTAACATAAGATAATATCTTGAAATTTTAGCCAACAAAAATCCAAAGAAGTTTTTAATACCGGGCTGCTTTGTTGCTTTACTTTGAAAAATGTTTCATTATTCTATATCTTAATTTCTTACTTCTGGTATAATTCCGTAGTTATTCAATAATTAATTATTAAAGCATTATCTCATTTTCCCCACTCCCCCCTCTCCTTAGTTGATTTGTAACCTCACTTTCCCCTCTAGAATCACACCAAATGATGGAACTGAAGGGTCCCGTAACTAGTAGTTTCGCCTATTTATAATTAAATACTGTTTGTCACTCGTAATGTTGGCCGTTTTTACCTCTCCGAGGGAACAAAGTCCCCTAGGAAGGGTTTTTTAATCACCGTGAATGTCTGTCTGTGGGTCTGTCTGTCAGGCCTGCGAACGCGATCGCATTTTCGGGGCAAAGGGTAATCATTGCGTACGCAGTTTCTCGTGTGACGGTGAGCGTTAACGGATTGATTTGCGGTTGGGTTTGGTTGGTCTTTTTTCGTCAACGCTTACCGGATATTTCGTTATTGTTATGTTGTAGGTCGTGAATGTTGAGTTCGTGTTGTGACTGTTCTGAGTGTTCAGTTTGTGTTATGATGGTTGTGGATGTTGAGTCTGTTGTGTTTGTACGAGCGTTTTCTCTCCAACTTCTTCTTAATGACTTTGGGACGGACCAAGTGCTGAGTGTAATGCTACCTCTCAACGTCCAATGGCAGGTATTCCACCCGGTATTCGTCTTAGTATGAATTTGCGATTTTTGGCGCCGGCCGGGAATCGATACCGGGTCTGCCTCGTGCAAGAGGAGAACTCTAACCACTCAGCCACCAACGCTTGTTAGTTTACGGTGTTTTTCTAAAAAACAGCTTTGGCGAATGTCCTTTACAAAGTTATAACGTTAGGTACTATAATTTATTCTACATCATTTTAAATATTTTTAAATTAAATTAATCTTATATTTAATTAAATATTTATAAATTATATTAATCTTAAATTTAATTAAATATTTATAAATTATATTAATCTTAAATTTAATTAAATATTTATAAATTATATTAATCTTAAATTTAATTAAATATTTATAAATTATATTAATCTTATATTTAATTAAATATTTATAAATTATATTAATCTTATATTTAATTAAATATTTATAATTGATATTAATCTTATATTTAATTAAATATTTATAGATTATATTAATCTTATATTTAATTAAATATTTATAAATTATATTAATCTTATATTTAATTAAATATTTATAAATGATATTAATCTTATATTTAATTAAATATTTATAGATTATATTAATCTTATATTTAATTAAATATTTATAAATTATATTAATCTTATATTTAATTAAATATTTATAAATTATATTAATCTTATATTTAATTAAATATTTATAAATGATATTAATCTTATATTTAATTAAATATTTATAGATTATATTAATCTTATATTTAATTAAATATTTATAAATTATATTAATCTTATATTTAATTAAATATTTATAAATGATATTAATCTTATATTTAATTAAATATTTATAGATTATATTAATCTTATATTTAATTAAATATTTATAGATTATATTAATCTTATATTTAATTAAATATTTTAGTTTTTTAATGTAAAATTTGATCGCGATCGGGAATTGAACTCGGGTCGCATTGTTACAATGTGGATCTTTGTATCGATTTACCAATACAAAGTTGTAATCAGCCCCGGCAATTGTGGAAACTATTCTCTAGGAAAATAAAAAGCTCTTCGGCAAATGAGCTGTCAAGAAGACGATAGTAGGACAGTGCTAAATTTTCGTCTTGAAAGATATTTGGTTGTATTTTTAAGATGAAGGATTTTCTGATATTCAATGAATCTAAAACACACTTTTCATCCGTATCTTTCCTGTTAAATATAACGAAATTATAATCATTATAATATTTTTACTTTTATTATCAGTAGTGTCTGGGACGTCATTTCGGTGGGGCAAGGCGGCCATTGCCCCCGTGAATTTATATAAACTAGTTTACGAATTAATTTGCATTTAACTACATTATAAATGTTCTGTTTAATGTCATGTATTAATTGTTTATTTTTAGGAAAATAACTAGCAATTATGCAAGAACTATTTGACGCGTTTTTGCCCTTTAAAAAACCTGTTTTCCCAGACGTCCCTGATTTGTGTTTCGGTAAAACCTTAGATGCTGGCTCGAGCATATGCTCGTGAATATTAATAAAGGTATTCTCAGAGATCTCTAAAACGGATAAAACCGGATAACGATCCGTTTTGGTAGGAAATATATATAGTATATATATATTTATACTTTCGTTGATGATGTATTTCTTTTCTTGGGCACGTTCATATCTTTCTGCTCCAATCCTCGTTTTTCATGTGGGAATAGCTTCATATACAAAGTTTTGCCTAATACATTAAAGAAATTATTTTTAATTTTTAATTGCTAATAATATTAAATTATACCTAATTGGATTTTAGAAGCTTTTTAGCCTAGTAATTAGTTGTAAGATAATAACTTGTAGCTAAGTGTAGGTTCTACACAATGAAACTACGGTTACACTACTACAATTTTTCCCGCATGTTTTGAAGCGCTATTTTAACCTGTCTTTTTAAATTGGAATGGGTCTTACTAACGAAGTTCGGTGACAAATTTATCAAATCAGTTGTCACCGAAAATGGCGCGGAAACATTACGTCCGGTTCGACTGCTCACCGTAAGCTGTGCCCATCCAAGATGACGGAGATTTCCGGTTAGAACCTTTGGAGAAAGTTTACTTTCCCCCATCGCTCTCCAGACTCCCAATGTGGTTTCATTTAAATTGATGTCGTCCACCACTTTAGCGGTAGTCCACACGGAACCAATTTTGATGTTTATTTCCCTAAAAAAGTGTGCGAATAAAATCGTAATTGGTTATAAAGACTAAAATCAAAATCTTCCCGGAAGTGTAAAACAATACGAACGAAAATCGAGGTATACAATATCTTAAACTACATTGAAGTTTTGATTATAAATATCTTATACATTAAAACAATAACGATACGGACACAAAATTGTTCAATACGGGTACTTACATTGATCCAAAGGCTTGTAAACAGCAGTTGTTGCGTAACGGCTAACAAGTTAATTAAAGCTTTGAAAAAAGCTGTTTTTGAATAATTTATAATATATCACAGGGGTACTTTATTTGGACAGAAACAACTCGAAAGTGACCAAAAAGAGACGAAAAACTTTTATTTAAAATCCCCCCCCCCCCTGTTAAAATTGATTCTTCTTTAGCGGAAATTACAGGTGTCTCAGGGATTTCGTGCGGGAAAGCCCCACCATCGCCGTACTACATTATGGTCAGAAAACACCGATATTTGTTTTGGCCAGAGCCGAGTGGAATGTATTATAATTTTTCGCGCCTTTTTAAAGAAGTTCCAGGAAAGGGCATATCTTATTTTACATTATTCTTTTAGAAGAGTTCCTAAACAACCGCCATTTTCTAATGGTGGTCCTCGACTAATTATTAGTTTTTATTTTTATTTGATATTTAGTGTGATTTTTTATTAAGTGTACTTTTCGAGTTAGAAAACTAAAAGTTATCTCTCAACATTACTCGGATTTAAATCATCAATCAACGAACTGACGGCTAATTTTAAAAGTAAAAATTTTAATTTATTTACTTATGTATTTCAATTTATTTGTTAAATATTAATATGTTAATGGAGGTAAGCAGTTCAAACTCAAATTAAATTAGTCTAGACGCTCCAGCTTAGGAATTAAAATATGTTAATCCGTTAATCAAACGGCAGCTTCTTTTGATATCTTGATTGTTATAAGATGATTTGTAAATTTGCCCCGCGTAATTTTTTCTAAAAGGCTGATACACTTTAGATACCAAATGTTAAATACCCGAACCGTAGAAATCGAAAAACCGCGAAAAATATAATTTTTTTCATGTTTGTTTTTATGCCGAAATTATCCCGAGTTGAAATTCTGTTTATAAATTGTACATCTCTTTAAATTGCGTTATTACAATAAAACAGTAAGTAATTATTCCTTTGGTCCTAAAAAGTTTAAATTAGTGACATCTTGAATAAATACAAGATTTAAAATATAATCTCTAAGGCATTAACTTTTGATGTGCTTATTTCTTTGCAAGTTATTTGTGAATCGGTCGACACTAACTCCCAACGTAGCGTACATGTACCCATTATATTCGTTTTTACTGAGCGCTTACGTCATAGCTTCGGCTGTTCCGTCGTCTTCCCTCTTGGGCTTAGGGGACGACGCTGTGCCGTAGCTAGAGCTTTGTCACTGCCGGGGCGGTCCCTCTGTTGGCGGCTTATTTTTGCGTACCCTTTCATCTAGCAAAATCTACCGGGATGACCCAACGGGGACGCATTCACCGTATCGCGACGTTAGTCTCTCTTATTTTAGCTCAAGGGGTCGGAGTGTGCAATAACTGGTGACTTTACCGGGGAGTCGGGGTCCGGCTCTCGTAACCCATAAGGGCGGTGGGCCACTAGAGGTGTTAGCTCCGTCCAAATGGTCCTATCTCCACCTCCGACTTCGGTCAGGTGTGGGCTGGATACTGGGCTTCGGCTCAGGCTAACGGAGAGGGTCCGTGTAAACTGGCCACCTCGGTGGATTGGGTAGCCTGCTGTGGGGCGGCGGGCCTCCGTATGAGGGCACGGCGGCCCTGTTTCCCGGCCTTTTTGAGTCCACCGGGATATCCGGTGCCAGCTGTGCCGGGTTACTTGGGCTGCTGTGGCTCGTCGTTCCCCTTTAGGAGCTCTTTCCAAGAATTCGGTTCAGGGTTTAGTTAGATGTACTGTTGACTCGTAACGTGTAAAGCGAAATGCGCAATTTTAATTTTTAAAGATTTACGAGGCACAATTTGTAATGATGGGAAGTCATCTCACGACGCTGGCACTATAGCGGCTCCCCAATTCCGAGGTATCAGAAGGCGAAATATTAAGAATTTATTTTTTAACAATTTAGCATTAAAACCTAAACAAATTTTACATAATTTAAATAAACAGTGTTCGGTTGAAGATTATGTAATGGGGAATTTAAGAAAAAGCGTAGTTAATCCTAACGTAATAAAGCAGGCTAGGTACGAAGCTTTTCGCGAAAAGTTGCGCTTTGACAGTGATGTTATTTTGAGCTTAAGCGATACATCGGCAGATTACAATTAACCCTTGTTGCGTAATTTACTTGTGGAAAGAAGCTTCGGTTAAGCTTTTAAAGGCACATTGTAGAAGATATGTTTTATTTATTGAAGCGACCGGTTCTGTAGCGCAAAAGCTAGACGGAAAGGCATTTATGTATTACACAATTGTAATGAGGCACCCCATCATTGGTAAATCAACATCCACTGGCTGAGCTGATAACGAACGATCAACACGAGATCACAATTTCAAACTTTCTCGCGGCTTTTATTAAAGCGCAGAAATGCGCTCCAAATGACGTCAGAACGCCCGTTGTCATTTCGCGCGACCGAAGTTTAGTTTTGATTACTTCCGTGCTAAAGCAGTTTAATATGAAGGATTTGAGCCAGTATTTGTCAAGGGCTAGTAGGATATTGAAAGGGGAAGCGAGCGGGGAAGATATAAATCAAACATTCTTCATTGCGGTACTTGCCACATGATGAAGGACGTCAGCGTAAAAGCCACTCAATTTTACAAAGAGAAAAGGTCCTTTGGACTTTACGCGTTTAGCGTGCTTTTGAATAGCACTAATTTGGATGAATTCGAGGATAGGTTGTATATTTTAGCGGTATTATTTTTATCTGAAAAACGAAATGAATTTTACGAGAATCATCTCAATAAAATTTGCGTATTAGTTAACGTATTAGGGGATGTAAATGGATCTCAAATTTCAGAAAAAGACATTTTATCAGCCGATTATAAAGAGACTGACTTAGGGACAGAGCTTGATTCCGGTGAAGCTGTTGAGGGAGAAACTGCAAAACCCCGTTACCCCAAAAACGAAGAGGAATATTGGTTAGCCGGTGAAAAAAACCAAAATTTTAAAATTATGCGCGACACAATTATCGAGAAAGCTCACGCTGACGTCCAAGAACATAGCGAAGCTGGCGATACCATTGATAATCCTAGCTACGGGAAAAGATTTTTCGAATATATGCAAAAAACATTATTTTCCCACATTTGTTTTATGGAGCAGGGTTTTAACGGGGGATTTAAGAAGACACTTTAAGAGAGAGGTTCCGTCACTGTACAATCCTGGGAAGCATTTTAAAAATGGCTTAGTTAATTACATAGACCACGAAGCACCCACACAGGGTCACGTAGAGGGTTTCCATAAAGTCTTAAAGGGACACGCTCTTTGCTACAATCGGTTTCGTGTGGACGCGCTTTTAAGCGTATTAAATGGATTTATCGATTATTTATTTCTAGAATTTGTAAAAAATTCAAAAAAATTTCCCAAATCAAAACAGAAAGAAATCATACCAAGAGTTAGTTTAAGCATACGCCAGTACAAGAAAAGGGTGGATCTGGGATATTTGAAAAAAAATAATGGGATATCAAAATAAGCCGCGAAAACCTTTAGAGGTAATTTTAGATAATGGCCCAAAAAAGGGTACGGAAAGGAAGACTGGATTTAAAAGGAAAAATGAGGAGACTCTATTTACACCTTCCAAAAATTTAGCAACAAATATTTCAGCTAAAACATTAGTAATAGATGAAGTAGTTTAAAAAGAAAAAAAACGGAGTTTTTCGTTGAAAAAAAAAATTGGATATTTTTCCAAAAAAAAAATGTAAGTATAATTTTTGTTGAAAAAAAAATTATTTTGAAAGAAAAAAAAATAATTTTGAAAAAAAAAAAAAATTGAAAAAAAAAATAATAATTTTAAAAGAAAAAATAATTTTAAAAGAAAAAATAATTTTAAAAGAAAAAATAATTTGAAAAGAAAAAAAAAATAATTTTGAAAGAAAAAATAAAAATAATTTGGAAAGAAAAAATAATAATTTTGAAAAAAAAATAATTTTGAAAAAAAAAAATAATTTTAAAATAAAAAATAAAAATAATTTGGAAAGAAAAAATAATAATTTTGAAAAAAAAATAATTTTTAAAGAAAAAAAAATTAATTTTGAAAGAAAAAAACATTTTTTTTTGCATCTACCACACATAGATGGCTCTACTTTTCGCTTGCAGGGACTACTAATACTGTCATGGGATTATTTTGATTGTGAATTCAATACATATTTTTGTACACCGCTCCCTTTCGACGAAACCTAAAGAAGCTCGTAATTAATATACAGGGTGTTAACTGAAAATCGATACAGAAGCAATTACTCAAAATGTGTTTTATTTAAGAATTTGAAATTTGCAGGTTACATAGAGGGTGCAGGGGGACAAATGACAATGAAAATGTCAATGACCTTAAACCAGGTCTTCAAGGTCATTGAAATTTTTCCTCGAGAACCGTCAGGATTAGAAGAATGGTTCCAATTAGAAATGTGTTCTACGTCTAATTTTAAGTCTAACCAGCTTTGACCCGATCTAATTTCACCAATGGGAAGCCGAAAAATGTTAGACCAAAAACCATAAGGTCGTGTGTGATATTCCAATCATGACACGACATTTAAGGGCTTATAAATCGAAAACTACCAGATCTAACGGATCAAAATAGTCGTGACACCCTAAACTGAGGGGGAGAGTTCATAATTTGTAACTTATGATGACCTTGAAACATTAGTTCAAGGTCATTAAAATTGATCTCGAGAACCATTAGGATTAGGAGAATGGTTCCAATTAGAAAAATGCCCGCCAAGGTTTTTAAGTCAAATTACCTTTTACCCGAGGTAAATAAACCAATAAGACTCCAAAATAAACGTTAAATAATTGATTTAAGACGTACCAAGTATTTTTATTAACTTTTATGAGTTTAAATGTTTTAAACACAAAATAATCTAACTAGTAATTGAAATAAATTGAATGACCTTGAACTAATTAAGGTCATCATAAGTTACAAATTACGAACTCTCCCCCTCAGTTTAGAGTGTCACGACTATTTTGATAAGTTAGATCTGGTAGTTTTCGATTTATAAGCCCTTTATTGTCGTGTCATGATTAGAATATCACACACGACCTTATGGTTTTTGGTCTAACATTTTTCGGCTTCCCATTGGTCAAATTAGATCGGGTCAAAGCTGGTTAGACTTAAAATTAAACGTAGAACACATTTCTAATTAGAACCATTCTTCTAATCCTGACGGTTCTCGAGGAAAAATTTCAATGACCTTGAAGACCTGGTTCAAGGTCATTGAAATTTTCATTGTCATTTGTCCCCCTGCACCCTCTATGTAACCTGCAAATTTCAAATTCTTAAATAAAACACATTTTGAGTAATTGCATCTGTATCGATTTTTAGTTAATACCCTGTATATTATTATCGAGCTTCTTTAGGTTTCGTCGAAAGGGAGCGGTGTACAAAATCATGCATTGAATTCACAATCAAAATAATCCCATGACAGTATTAGTAGTCCCTGCAAGCGTAAAGTAGAGCCATCTATGTGTGGTATATGCAAAAAAAATTTCTTTCAAAATTATTTTTTTTCTTTCAAAATTAATTTTTTTTCTTTCAAAAATTTTTTTTTCAAAATTATTATTTTTTCTTTCCAAATTATTTTTATTTTTTCTTTCAAAATTATTTTTTTTTCTTTTAAAATTATTTTTATTTTCTTTCAAATTTTTTTTTTCTTTCAAAATTATTTTTTTTTCTTTCAAAATTATTTTTTTTTTCAAAATTATTATTTTTTCTTTCAAAATTTTTTTTCAACAAAAATTATATTTAAAATTTTTTATTTTTTTTGGAAAAATATCAATTTTTTTTTCAACGAAAAACTCCGTTTTTTTCTTTTTAATTTTGACCGGGATGGCGTGCCATAATCTTACGAATTTCCAGAGGTAAATTCCGAATCCAATTTGCTTCTAATGTATCCGAAGAATCGATTTGCGAAGTCGAAGAAGACATTTCTGAAGAGGAAATCGAAACCTTATGTAGGCACATTTCTTCTGTCCAAAATTTAACGCGTCGGCAAAAATTACATTTAAGTAAACTAGAATTCAACATCATCTCTAACTCGAACAAGTTTTTTCATTTCTCTATGCTAGACAGCTATTTTCATCTTCTTGAAAACACTTTTCCCAAAAACCAATATTTAGACATCTCATTCTATAGACGCGTTGCTTTGTTTACCGGTAGAGAAAGAAAATTGAAGATAGTCAATTAAAGTTTTATATAGATAACTATCGGGATATGAAACATAAAGAATTAACATTCATACCTATAAATATAAAAAACAATTTATTTCTGTTTATTGTAAAAATGATCAAAAATGAGTTTTTTCTAATAATTGTTTACGATTCATATTATAGCGAGGCCAGGGAGGCAATTGCTTATAAAGGAAAGCATATTCAATAATTAAATAACCTTATTAGTTTTTTTAATAGAGTAACTAGTTATTTTAGGTTACCAAAATCGAAATGGATAACCGCGTCATCGGATGAATTTGTAACCCAAAACAATTACAAATACGATTGCGGGCCAGTGATTTGCTTATATGCCAAGTGGCTAACGGTAAATTTTCCTGTTGATGTTCAAAAGGCTGTGGCTGATATTCAAAATTGTCGCAAAAAATTTGCATCGGAAATGGCAAATGATAAAATTTATTTAGATTAACATATTTTGGACCAATTTTACAGATTTGGAGGTAAAGAGCTATTTGTACAATGACAGGACCTGTCTAAAACAAATATGATAGTGTGGTAAAAAATTTGTGGTAAAAAATTTGTGGTAAAAGTATGATATATAATCTGAAGATACCGGAGCGACATGCTTCTCTGAAGATAAAGAAGCGACATGCTTCTCTGAAGATATAGGAGCGACATAATTCTCTGAAGATACAGGAGCGACATGCTTCTCTGAAGATATAGGAGCGACATGCTTCTCTGAAGATATAGAAGTGACATGCTTCTCTGAAGATATAGGAGCGACATGCTTCTCTGAAGATATAGAAGTGACATGCTTCTCTGAAGATACAGGAGCGACATGCTTCTCTGAAAATATAGGAGCGACATTCTTCTCTGAAAATATAGAAGTGACATGCTTCTCTGAAAATATAGAAGCGACATGCTTCTCTGAAGATACAGGAGCGACATGCTTCTCTGAAGATATAGGAGCGAAATTCTTCTCTGAAAATATAGAAGTGACATGCTTCTCTGAAAATATAGAAGCGAAATGCTTCTCTGAAGATACAGGAGCGACATGCTTCTCTGAAGATATAGGAGCGACATGCTTCTCTGAAGATACAGGAGCGACATGCTTCTCTGAAGATACAGGAGCGACATGCTTCTCTGAAGATACAGGAGCGACATGCTTCTCTGAAGATACAGGAGTGACATGCTTCTCTGAAGATACAGGAGCGACATGCTTCTCTGAAGATATAGGAGCGATATGCTTCTCCGAAGATACAGGAGCGACATGCTTCTCTGAAGATATAGGAGCGATATGCTTCTCCGAAGATACAGGAGCGACATGCTTCTCTGAAGATATAGGAGCGACATTCTTCTCCGAAAATATAGAAGTGACATGCTTCTCTGAAAATATAGAAGCGAAATGCTTCTCTGAAGCTACAGGAGCGACATGCTTCTCTGAAGATATAGGAGCGAAATTCTTCTCTGAAGATATAGAAGTGACATGCTTTTCTGAAGATATAGGAGCGACATTCTTCTCTGAAAATATAGAAGTGACATGCTTCTCTGAAGATATAGGAGTAGAGAGGGACTAAATATGAACGCTTTTTTCCAAGATGGCCGCCAAGATGGCCACCAAAACAACCCCCCCATCCCCCCAAAATATTTTTCAAAAACAAAAATTTTTGTCCTTGGAAAAATCGAAAAACATATTTTTGTTTTCAATCTCAAATTTCACCTTGAAGATGATCTTTGACCTCGACGCCTGACACCTGTCCACTACCACTAAGCCTCGGTCTATCACCCCAACAAGTTTGGTCACGATCGGACAAGGTTGAACCGAGATATCGGCGGTAATATGTGACCCCACCAAATACTTATGTTAATTTACTTTTGGTATCGTTTTTTTTCGATTTTTCGTTTTTTCGCCGTTTAAAATGCTAATTAGTTATTTGCGAGATGGGGAAACGAATTCGCGACCTTCGCTTTATACCCTTGGCGGTTTTGGCCCCACCCAAAATACTTTAAATAATTAAACTAATATAAATAAGTTTTTCATTTTTCGCAAATATTTTATTATTTTAAAACAATGCTATTTTAAGTAATCAAAAAAAACACAATTAGTTATTATAATAATTAATAACTATGATATTTCAATATATTTTTTAAACACTTAACAACATATGAAACACTACCAATAAAACTAAAAGCTAACAAAATTAAATAATAAAGAATTAAAGAAGGTTGTATAAATAATTTGAAGGCTGAAAAATATAAAAACACAAATGTTAAAAATATTTTAAGTGTATAATTAAAAATAATTATAATTACATCAATTCGTAGAAGATATTTTTCCTCTTCGGTACAAAACAAGATGTCGGGTTGGAAATTCAGGCTAGAATTTATAAATATAAATAAATTAACCTATTAAAAACGAATATATCTAAAAAATATTTACCACAAGAATTCTTTTTGTTGCTCTAACATCGCACGAATAAAAACACTGGTTTTGGTCTTAATCGCTTCGGAAGTATACAGTTCGAGAATGTCTGAATTAAAACAGATCGAATGTTGTACAGTGCCAACATGTTGAATTTGATCTAACATATGAAGTTCAGACTTTAAATTCTTGTGATTCCATCGCGAAATTTGACGAGTATTACAAAGAATAAACATTCTTACTACTCGAAGAGAAAATTTTTTAAAGATCGCGGCAAAGAAAGTACAGGCTTTAGATGTAATTCACCAGACATCTTGAGTCTAGATTTCTCCTGGTAAAATCCTTTACATTGAGATTTTATAGTTTAAGCCCGACTTTTATTTAAAAATTTAAAAATATTGTCTTTGGGAATAATTATTAATTTTTAATACAACGAAGGTTAACTAATTATCACTATCCTTCTTAAACATGTTTTTATAAATTAATAAAAACAATTATATTCAATTTTTAAAAAAACAACCTAGTACAAAATGTACTTATACATTTTTCAGTTAATATACTAATCAATTACAAAAACAAACATAAATCATTAAAGTTTAACATATATTAGTATAAAAAAGTACATAGAATACATGAAAAAGAACCGAAAAAAAACCAGAAAGAATAATAAATAATCAATGGGTCGTTTGTTATGTGCGATAGGTTGTATATATGCTCAAGTGTATATAGCGAAAGAGATGAAGAAACAAAAAAGATAGCGCAAGAGATGAAGAAACAAAAAAGATAATAATAATAATAATAGAAAAACATTAAATCTAGTACAAAGCGTACTAATAAAATTGCTTGAAAATGCGTTGGATAAAAAAGATGAAAACAAAGGATTTTTAATATAGAGAAAAAAGAACTTTACACCAATCCCAACATTAAATTAATAAAGCTAGTTAAAAAAGAAAAAGTAGATTATGAAATATTAAAAACAACCTCCACCGCCTGAATTAAATTAATAAAGCTAGTTGATTTGGAAAACATATTTAAACACTTAAACTTTCTAAAATAAAAACATTTAAAATAAAAAATATAAAACATTTTAAAAATTAAAACCTTTCACCAAAATAAACAAATTAAAAAATAAAAACACAAAAAGTCTTTAAATAAAAAAATTAAAATTTTATAAGGTTTGAGTCCTATTTCAAAAAATAAATAGTTTTAGTTTTTTAAAAAAATAAATAAATTATTGTAAATACCTTGAGTCGCAGTTGGAAAAGTTGCCGACGATCGTTTAAATTCGAATTTGGTCGAGATAATTTGCAACTAAATAAAAAATATTTATTTTAATTATTGTAATTATTTTTTTAAAATTAGTATTCCTTACTCTAAAGTTGTAACTATTTTAACTTCTTGTCGATCCAAATCATTAATAAAAAATAGAACGATCATGCCTAATTCTAAACGGATGGTATATCTCGTTAGGCGAAAGTCAGTTGTAATAGATAAATGTTTTTTTCGAAAAAAGGAAACTTGTTGTAATTGAAAGAGTATCAAAAGATCACGTTGAAGGCTCCTACGATTTTTGTGTTGACGGAACCATGGGATCTTATTTAAATTTTTATATAGGCGCATATGTTTTCCAATTAGGCGTAAAATTTCGTAAGAAAACCAGCCTTCAAGAGAGGATTGAGTGTGGAACAATAAGCCGTCAAACTCAAAAGCCTAGTGGGGACAGACAAAATTAACAGAATGAACGTCAAATAGACAAGAATTGTTATTGATTCTTCTAGAAAAAACCGAAGCGAAAACAGCTGGCGATAATTTAAAAGAATTTTTTATAAAGGGACAGGCAAAAACAATTTTTTTAAAGGGCTCTATTAATGCTTTACACTCAAGAAAGACAGTTCTCATACAGTAATTTTCAACTCTAATTGAAATATCGTTAATTTTAAAAAGGTTATAATTCCTAACTTTACGTAAAGCTAAATATTTTAGTGAAAAAGGGTTAATAGCGAGAGGATGAGTAATCTTACCAGAAACAGTCAAAACTTCGCGAGAGCCCATGGTTTATAAAAGGAATACGTTGAAAATCACGCTTTTATAAGAAAGATTTCAGAATATTTAATTTTTACATCCTGATTTTAACCTGTTTTAAAATCAAGTCAAAAGACAATTTTTTATCAAATACACCCTGCAGAAATATAATTTTATCCATTCGTTTAAATTTTATACCTCGCAGAAATATATTTCTTCCCATAGAATTTTAAAACATCTAACCCTGTAATTACCAAAATTCTTACATCCATAATCGATTTTTAAAGCAAAATAATATTAAAACTCTTAGGGCGTTGTCTTTTTTGTCACGAAAATTAAATATAAAGTCCTTCAAAAAAATAATTAATAATTTTATATTTTTATACATGTCTACATATTTAAATTGTTATTCACAAACAATTTTAAATACCGTTGAAATACTGATAAATTATAACTAGGTTCTATCCTTGTAGTATTAATCACTTTAATATTCAAGGTTTTATATTTTGAAAAAAATTAATGAAAAATACATTTGGTATAAAAGGGCAAAATTTTCTATTGAATCATAACAGGCTAAAATGGCTTCCACAAGTAATAGTCAAATCTCCGAGAGTCAGGTAGTTTCAGTTTTCGATAGTCCTGAACAGGAGATGTTAATAGAGTCGGACGAATCGGATGGGGACTATATTCAAGAGGTTCGTCGCATGTCAAACATCGAACAAGTTGGAATCGAACAATCAGTGAAAGTCAAGAAAGGGGGAGTGTCTTACGAAACTAAAACTCCGAGAAAAAAAGCGAGCGACAAGGGATTATATCTAGATATCCAGATATATTCATATAAAAACATCAAACATCTTCCCCAAGATGAACTCTGGAAGGGTGATTATAAGATGGTGAAATTCTTAGCTAACACCCTATCCATGGATGTTATTCGAATAATAAACTCAACAAACAGGCTGAAAAAATTAATTGAGCAGACGGAAGGAAAAATTGTTGTTCCACCCACGAAGGCAAGTTAAACTCATTAATTAATTATTCGTAATAGTAATTAGAATAATATTTTAGACCTGGAAACGAAATTAGAACATGGAAGACTCGAGTGATTACGATTCGGACTCTCAATTAGACTTTTCATCGTTAAACAGTTTTAATTATAAAAAGTTTTATAAAATTAAAAAATTAAGCCCTAGAAATTAAAAAAAGTGGAAATGTAAACAACTGGACATTGACCTAGAACTAATATACTTAAACGAAATCCCCACACATTTATTTTTTACAGTATTTGAAAAGATTCTGTCCAAAATTATCAAATACGTAAGACAAGAAGCACCCGGTTTCGATTTCCTCAGATTTGCAATTCAATCGGAAAATTTAGAACACCCAATTAACATTAAATTTATTAAAATTGATCAGTTAACTGTTTCTCGAATATTTAACCATATAGCTCGCGTTGCTCAATCAAAAAAAGATTTCTTACTAGATGGAGAAATTAAATTTAGTATAATTCTTTTGAAATCCCCACAGAAAATGGGAAAAAAATTTTTAGCTTTAAAAAACAGAGATATTATCGATCTTGATGCTTTTTTGAAAACTAAAACCAATTTTTTCTATATCAACAATATCGATAATTTATGCGTAGCAAGAGCCCTTACAGTAGGAATAAAGCTTTGTGAAATTGCCGAGTACAAAAAGAAAAAACTTTCGTTAACAACCGTTCTTAAAGAATATAGAGCCTTAACATACTTTCGTAGTAAATTGCAAACTAAAGCCGCTAAGAAATTACACGATGATGTAGGAATTGCTCGAGGCGCTGTAGAAATTGGCGATATAGCTAAATTTCAATCATATTTAGCCCCAAAGTATCAGATAATAATATTTAACGCCACGGAAAATTTTCAAATTTATTTCAAGGGTTTTCCCCCTGCCGAACACAAAATTCTACTTGTAAAAATTGGCACGCACGTTCATTTAGCTAAAAATCTACATTCCATTTGGGGCGGTGTAGCTTCATGTTTAGATTGCGAAATTTTTTTTTATTCTACCGCTCGTAGAAACAAACACCACTGTTTTGACACTAGAAATATTAAATGTAAAAGGTGTTTAGGTCGAGAATTTCACGAAATTTTAGAAATTCCTTTAATTCGATGTAAACTTTGCAATAGATATTTAAAACAAGGGGAATGTTATAGTTTTCACCTAAAAAATGAAACTTGCAAGCTTTTCCACAGATGCGAAAAATGCTGTGTTCAATTTGAAACTTCAAAAACTCACAAATGTGAAACAGCTTGCGAATCTTGTAAAATCGATCATCCTCCAAACCAGCATTATGTTAAACAATCGACATTTAAAAAGAATCCAAGATCCTATGTATATTTCGATATTGAAACCATAATTGAGAATAATGTGCATAAACCCATTCTCTTAGTGGCCCAAAGTGAAATTTTAAATCAGCCTGTGGAAACTACGGTTTTCGAAGGACAATATTGTGTAAATAGCTTTCTCAATTTTTTGTTTCAACATGAAACTATTTTACTTACGGATGGGAAACGAAAGAGAAAAACTATTAGACCAAAATTTACCAACCTCATCGTAATGGCCCATAATCTAAGATCTTTCGACGGAATGTTTATTATTTCTAAATTAATTAATCATGTCATTCCCGAGGTTATTTACGATGGAGCCAAGATACTCACTATTTATATTAAAGGGGTAGACATTCGTTTTGTAGATTCTTTGAACCATGTTAGTGCTCCTTTAAGACATTTTCCTAAAATGTTTTCTTTGCCTCAATCTAAAGGATATTTTCCCTATATTTTTTGGACGAAAGACACTTTGAACTATTCAGGTAAAATTCCGGACGAAAAATACTTTGAACCCCATAAAATGAAAGAATTTGAATACCGAGAATTTAAAAATTGGTATTCACACAAACAGCTCGAACCGGTCTATTGTATTAAATCAGAATCCAGAGCGTATTGTCTTTTAGATTGTAATTTATTACGCTTAGCTATGCAGAAATTTCGCATCTTATATAAAGAACTAATTGAAATTGATATCAGTAATTATGGGGGTATTTCTCTTTCTGGGGCACTTAATAATGTATTTATCGACAAGTTTTTAGAACCATATACACTATGTACTATACCGGCTATCGGTTTGGCAAGTAGACAGAATCAAAGCGAGATTGCATTAAAATATTTATCTTGGTATGAAAAGGAAAATAATTTAATTTTGCAAACTGTCAGATCCGCGGCTGGGGAACAGGCTGTAGGTCCGTATTTTGTAGATGGTTACTGTGAAAATCCACCCATAGTAATTGATGTAATGGGTGATTTCTGGCACGGTTGTCCAAAACATTTTTCTGGTTCGAGCTTTAATTCAATTGTCGGAAAATCATTCAAAGAAATTAGAGAAAGAGAATTAGACCGAAAAGAATTTATTGAACAAAATTTACCAAACCATACATATATTCAAATTTTTGAATGTGAAATATTAGAACTGTTGAGAAAAAATGCCGAGGCGAAAGCCTTTTTTAATACAATTAAAATTATTCCTAAAATTAACCCTAGAGATTCGCTAGTGGGTGGCCGTGTAGAAACAATCAAGCTGTATCATGAAGTAGAGCCCTTACTTGGAGAACAAATCCGATATTTTGACTTTTGTAGTCTGTATGCCTATTGTTTACAAAAAATGGAATATGGCTGTAAAAATGTTAAAGTTATCACACACAATTTTGATTATGCCCCAGACGCGTATTTTGGAATAATTAGTTGTCGAATCCTCCCCCCCAGAGACCTCTACTTACCCGTTCTTCCATACCGATTTAATAAAAAACTTTATTATCCTTTATGCGGAAGTTGTGTAATAAAAAATGACGACAAATGTACCCACAGTATTGACGAACGCGCTATAACGGTAGTCTTACCCTCGGTGGAAATCTACTATTCAATAAAAGAATGTAACTACAAACTGTTAGAAATTTTCGAAGTATACCACTATAGTATTACAACAATTTTTTTCAAATCATATATTGATATTTTTTTTAAAGCAAAAGTTAAAAATTCAGGATTTCCACCCAATATTTAAACATATCAAGAGCAAAAAGAGTATTTAGACGCGATATACGAAGCTGATGGAGTACGGTTAGAGCCTGAGGAAATTGTTGATAACCCATCCTTAAGAACTTCCGCGAAATTGGCGCAAAATTCGTTATATGGCAGAATGGCGTTAAGAATGGACAAATCATCAACTAAAATTATACATAGATACTCCCAATTAACAGAGATTATAGCAGACACATCGAATAAATTAACAGACTTTCATTTAATCAACAACGATGTTGCCATGGTAAGCTATAAAAAAAAAGTGAGCTTGCACCAACTTTTCGCAAAGGTAACGTTATTGTGGCTTCCTTTGTCACCAGTTACGGTCGTATTCATCTGCATAAGCTAATTAATAGGCTGGGGAAGCGTGTAATTTATTATGACACGGACGGAATAAAATTTACACATAAACCACACGAGTGGCTACCCCCCTCGGTGGTAATTTAGGTGAACTTAAGTGCGAGACTCCGAATTCATATATCACAAAATTCGTATCAACTGGACCAAAAAGCTACAGCTATAAACTTGAAAATAATCGGACAATTATAAAACTTAAAGGAATAACTCTTACCAGGGAAAACTCAGACATCATACATTTCGACGCTTTCAAACAAATGATTTTTGTGCCAAATACCGAGTTTAAGGTGAAAATTCCCTTTAACGTAATAAAAGATAAGTACAAAATGCTTTTACGTGTTGGCAACTTAAGTAAAACTTTCAAAAAGACTTTTTGTAAACGTGTGCTACAAGATAATATTTCCAGTGTCCCCTTTGGTTATTTAGAATGTGAAAATGGCGAATTGTAAAATAAAGTTGTCTTTTAATTATAAATCTAAATAACATGTAACAAAAAAACTTGCAAAACAGGTGTCATTTAACCACATAGTTATAGTAAATGAAATCTCTTCCGAAAATCGAGTAAATACTTTTTTTTAAATAACCTAAGATTTAAACTTTTAACTTCCAAAATTGAATTTTTACTAAAAAACGGGAATTAATTATTTTTTGGTGAAGGAGATATTATGATTTTATTTTTTTATTCAAAATGTTATTTTTGTATGTTATTTTGAAACTTTATATAACTGGTGAAGGGATAGTTTTGATAAGAAACATTAATCTTTAATAAAATAATTTTTTAAATTTTAAAAATGTGTTTGTTTATTTTTTCATATATTCTATAAAACAGGCAATGTACTAACAAAATACGTAGTATGTTGTTTTTGTTTAAACAGTAATGTCTTATATAAAATTTCTTTCACCGTTTCGAATGATGTTGTCAGGACCTACCATGTCGGGCAAGTCAGCATGGACGAACTCACTAATTAGATGGAGGAATGAATTAATTGATAAACCTCCTATTAAAATTATTTATTGTTATTCTGTTTGGCAATCAGGTTACCATGATTTATCTCAGTTTTTAACCGATATAGAGTTTATTCAAGGACTTCCTCCAATGGACAGCGAGTTCTGGGAATCAAATAGAAATTCTTTACTTATTATTGACGATTTAGCAGACGAACTTTACAAAAATGATCAAATTGCGAAATTAGTTACCGTAGACAGTCATCATTATGAAATTTCAGTTGTATTAATCTCACAAACCCTATTTCCTCGAGGCAAACAATCTCGTTTAATCTCTCTTAATATGTCATATCTAAATCTGTTTAAATCTCCTCGAGATCTAAGTCAAATCCAATATCTGGCCAATCAAATATCTCCAAATAACACAAAAATAATTAAAATGGCCTACGATATGGCTACTGGAGAACCTTACAATTCACTATTTATAGACACATCTGTAACCACTCCAGATAGCTTACGATTAAGATCGTACACATTTAATCAAAACGGACCACAAATGGTAGTTTTTTCCAATAATAAATAATTTACTATATTATTATCAAGTTCATTAAAGAAAATGACACCAAAAAAGACAGTACGTAAAAAAACCACTCCTATTGCAAATCCCTCTGACAGGTTTAAAACTCACTATCCATATTTAAATTTATTGTATAAATCTAAAGGAGGGGTACGTAAAAATTTATTAGCTAACAGTTCTCCAAAGCAATTAAAAGCCTTACAAAGCGTTTGCAAAAACTTGAAAGGTGGTGGAATTATATTATCTAAAGCCAAAAAAAAACAACTTTCTAAATATAAAAAAACAATACGGTTCTTAGCCAGTCCGAAAATTTCGCAAAAAAAGAAGCGTGCTCTAATAATTCAGAAAGGTACGGGATTCTTTATACCGGCTTTATTAGGCTCTATTGTTCCTTTAATTGCCAATTTATTCAATAAAAGATAAAATGAAAAAAATGATTTTAGTTCCCGCCTCGAGTGTCGGACAAATATCTCAAGAAAATAAACAGCTTGTTTCTCCCCAGGAAACGTATTATAACTTATTAGATAATGAGTTGCAAAATATATTAACTTCTAATTTAAACAGCCGCTCTAAATTACGAGAATTTCTAAAAATACTGAGCGAGGCCCGGGAAATGAGAAAAGCGATACCGGTACCTAAAGTTGAAATTACAAACTTTCAAGCCCCCGGACCTGTTGCTCCATTAAATTCCCCGTTCACCTCGCAAATTTATTCACCTTTCAAAACACCCGAGGGAGTTAACGCTGGCGACGCTGCGGAGGTGCGTTTAAATACTATGACACGCAAAATGAAAGAATATCTCAGCGAGAGAGAAAACGAGCAGAGTAGAAAATTCCCGAGTCTCTTAAAAAATGTAGAATCTTGGAAGAGGAAAGCATCTACGCCGATTGTTAAGCAACAAAAGACAATTACCGATGATAGAATGCGTAAACGATTAAGTCGAGAAAATGAAATATTTGAAGAATACTTAGAAAATACCGATATTGGAAGTCAATTAAGCCAGGAAGATGATTGGGATCGAGAGCTGTCTTTGGAGGAGGGTGCTGTCGGTGGCGTTCCAATATCGCCGCAAAAAAAATTAAAATTACCATCCCCCCCAAAAAAATCGCCAAGGCCTAAAAGACAGACCCGCCCTCCTTCTCGTTGGCAAGAATAATAAAAATGTGTAAAAAATAATTATGTGTGAAATAAATAAACATTTTTTTATTTTAAACAAATTGATTTATTTCGTTTCCACTCTTTCATCAAATGAATACATATATTCAACAACGCTAAACTATCATTTCTTTTTAAATCGAAATTATACAATTCGTTAATTATTTTACTGTAAGAAATCCCCATACATCTCGAGGTTAGAAAATAAATCACATGTGGTCCGCAGTTTTGGCTTTTATTTGATTGAAATTTATGAGTATTGTGTCGAATACGCTTGCTATATCGCTCTAGCAAAAATCCATAGTCACGATGTGATCTTCCTAGAGAACAAAAAAAGTCCAGAGTGTCGCCCGATTTGTAAACAGCCGTCCAATGAGACCCTGGAAGCGTATCAGGATCGGTGTTGATTACGAAACAATATGATTTTTTTTTAATTGGAACTTTTGGTAATCTATTAGCGGGAAACACTCCGATAAATTTATCTCTCGAGCGGGGGTCACACTTAAGTATAGCTTGGATTTGATTAGTATTCATCTTTCACGTCACTGTCAAAATGCATAATTTCTCATATTGATCTTTTGTTAAGTTGATTCCTCTGATAGATGGTTTTAAACTACCGTCTTCTTTTTTAAAATGTCGCACGTCAAAAGTTTCGTTACATTTTACAAGGTACGTGTCTCTTCCTAAATCGAAGGCTTTGTCGCAAATTCCAATATCTAAGCTGTATTCGGGACTTCTTTTTTTAAATTTCATCGCGGATGAAACTATTGTTGCGCTCACGCCAAATATTACAATCGCGAGACCCAGGAGAATGTGTACTTTACCCATGGATAACAAAATGTTGAATAAAGACTGTAGCGCTCTACACTTGAATTTTAACTATTTCTTGAGCGTAAAAAGCTCCTTTAATTATATTGCCGGTCAAATCTTTCACAATATACATACAGGGATCTCTCGTAATTACTCTATGAATTTCAAATATTTCGGCTGTAAACGTTCCCTTGTATGCTTTATCAAATGTTGTTTTTGCAACGGCTAATCGAACTTTATCCCCAATTTTTAAACTTGCCTTTCCAATCATACTAAGATTGCCATAGTTTTTTTCCCAAATTGCCGATTCATTGTTTTTATTGACATCTTTAGGGGCGATTCCCGTTGTTGAATGTTTTCGAGCGTTATAAGATTTTGCAATTAATGGTAGTTTATTAAGATAGTGTAAATCGCCGGTCTTGGTAATTATTTTAAAAATTTTAGATTTTACCGTGCGAACGAGTCTCTCGACCATAGAAGCTTTTTTCTCGGAGTACGTGAGGTAATGGTGGATGTTATAACGTTTTAAGAGAGCGCGAAATGGGGCGTTTCGAAATTCTGTCCCTGCGTCGGTACATAAATTAAGGGGTACCCGTTTTTTGAAAATCTCTCTAAAGGCCTTCACAATCTCGCTCGAGGTTTTATTTTTAATTGGCAGAATAAAAATAAATTTACTTAAAATATCCTGAACTAATAACATATAGCGGTACTTTTTATTAAAAGTTTGTAAAATAGGGAGGTCTAATAAATCGGCCATAAATGTCTCATCAATCGTCGTTACATATAATTTGTTACGTTTAAAATTTAACCTCCTAGCTTTGTGTTGTGTGTAGGTTGGTTGTTTACTGAGAAAATTTTTAATTTCTTTTTCCGAAATTTTGGGAAATTTTTTTCTTAAAGTAACACTGTCAGAATAACTGTATGGGTTTTCAACATCGTAATAAACTTTACTTAATTGTTTGTCTGTTTTTGACAACACCATCTTTAAATGTGTGAATAGAAATAATAAAAACAGATTATAGTAAAAGTTTTATTTTAATAAATTAAATCGCATTTTAAGTTTGAAACATTTTGTACAATATCAAAATATAATTGACTTTCTACTATTAAGGGATCAAGACCAAATTCCTTTTGGAATCTTACAACAATATGATCGTAGTTTAATTGGGGGATAGCTATTAATATCATATTTTCCACTCGGTCTTCAAAATTTGTGCTAAATCCTAGTTTACAAGAGACATCGTGAGCAATCGAAGATTTACAATGCGGATTCTCACAATTTTCGGTAATTTCAAACATTTTATCCGTGAGCTCATGTACAATTATGTCACGCATAATATTTTTTGCCGACAAAATTAAATTAATTTCCTGATCGATTGTATGTTTACAATGTTTTAATCTTTTCCACCCTGCTTGGTTGAGATTAAAACCATAATTTGTTGAATAAAAAAGATGATACAAATGGTTTTTTCCTCTGGCACAAGCGCGTACATCCACGAGTTTTTCCTTTTGTCCCTTGAAACAGTCGATTTTTATCTTTGAACCTTCAAGCGGAAGCCAGGTGTGAAAACTAGCAACTTGGTCTTCAAAAAAATCAGTTATTTCCTTTTCGAATGTGAATAGAGATTGCCAGGCTTCCAAATTCAGTTCAAATTCGGCGCAAGTGTCTAGTCGGTAAATTTTGATGGATGGATTTACATAACCTAGCACCGTTACTTCTTGTTTGGGTGAGAGACTGTGAGTTCGAGACATCTTTACCACTACGATTTCGCGAAACAACTAACCAATCTTTGCCCTCGTTGATTGATTTTATTCCGTAATATACGTAACTTGACGCTCTTGGTTAATGACAAATCGGTTTTCGTATTCTCCAATAATAATTATGTTTTGAATATTAGTTAAGGGGGAAGAAAACTTCATTACCATACGTAAACTACCATTTCGTTGAATTGAGAGGTTGTTAGAGTTTGCCGAGGAATCGTAAGTTAAATCAAACGCGAATAATGTATTACCGTTTTTATAATTTTCGTAATCAATACAATTACCAGAGTTATTTCCAATTAAATCCATTGCCGAGAATAGTGAATAATACGACCTAGTGTAAAGGTTTTTATTAAAATCTGGAGTTAGAGCAGTTTCTGGTATATTCTGGTCGTCTAATGAAAGTTGTAAGAACGAGAGATTATTATGGTTAAATTGAAAGGGATTTTCTCTACTAGCTGAATTGTTTACCATTCCGATTATTACACGATTTGGAATTTTACCTAAAAAAATATTTGACTTCACGAAATCGCTCGCGCCTGCTGAAATTGTCAGAGTTTTAACAACAGTTTGTGTTAGATCGTACAAAGCCCTCTGTTTGTGCAATATAGCATTATGTGCCAGCTGGAGATCTGGATTTACGAGAATATGTTTAGCAGTAAGAACCGCTTCTTCGATAATCAATCTATATTTGATATTAACATCTTCTTGTGAAATAATTATAAATTCATCGGAATTTTTCAAGAGTCGAATTCTTAAATTCACTTTGTTTAAAAGAAATTTGTCTATTTTACAAGAATCTACATGAAGTCTTCCCATATATTCACAAAGTTTCGATCCAGCAATATCTTTACTTCTTTTTAAAATTCCATTATTTTTCATATCTTTATTAGCATCGTTAAACGCTAGCGTTGGGTCGCAAAACCCGTCTTCGTAATAGCCCTCGGCGGTTTTGTAAGATTGTTTGGCGCCTTTATCAAAATTTAAAACTGTTGCTAAATATGCTAAATATGGGTAGCAGTTGTTGCTAGATTGTACTAAAGTCTCATTCATAAACACGTCTATTTGGCTAAAAATAGAATGCAATGGAAGATTGCATAGTGATACTTTTTTTTCGGCTGCAGGTATATCTATTAAAACACCGTTTTGTTCTTTTTTAACCCGAATTCGAATTTTAAGCATCAAGTTTGACATGTCAATATAATAATCTCCCCCGGGGATAGAAAAATCAATCTGTGTAGCATTAGATAAGGGAGCTATAGGGAAATAGTCTACAAATTTATTCCCCTCAATATTACCATTAATCAGGGGTTCGTTAAAAAGCTCCAACTCCGAACACATAGATTCAAATTGAGGCATAATGCTTTAGTCAAGAAAATCGGTTTTTGTTCTCTTGCGTTTTCTTTGCTTATTGCGTAATTTTGATTTGCGCTTCTTTACTCTTCGAGCTCCAGAGCCTTTCTGTGTATTTAATATGGTATCACCGAGACTATTTAAAAGATTTGTTCCAGCAATTTTACTATTTTTTTTTAACGACTCCTTAAAATTTTGACCAGCAACAACATCGTCCATTATCTTTTTCCCCATAACCAACCCTTGAATACCGAGTGATTTAGCTACGGGTCGAAAAAGAGGTGTTACGAATCTTGCTAAACTTTTAAAAATTGCGCCAAATCCACGACCAGTCTGATATTGACTTCCTCGAAAGATGTTATATCCGCGTCCTGTTTGAACATAATGATGATAATATCTTTCCATGATGAGCTTGTTTTAAGTGTACTTTAGACTAAGCATCCAGTCTTTTAAATATTAATTTAATAATAGTCTTGCCTGTTTTATATGGCAGGAGTTCACCGTAATCCGACCTTAAAGAAATTTCTATAGTCTGTATTTGATCGTAGAGAACTGGAAAATGGTCTAAAAAATGAAATCTTTCAACCTGTGCTCGATTTTTATTTTCGTTTAATTTGATAATTCTCAGCAGGGGGGTATTAGTGTGTCCTGTTATTATAGGTTGTATAATATTTGTATAGACATAAATTCCGGATATTCCGTGGTTGAGATCTGCGGGGTACATACCTATTTCGTTAAAAAGAGGTCTTTCAATTTGATTGTTTGAAAAACCTAACATTCGCCCGAGTTTGGGGTTATCTATTGGAAAGGTTAAAAAACTGTTTCCACCCAAACCTTTAACTGAAACTGTCGAATCTGAATTAAAATTAAACTCGAATTAGCCCAACTCTGATGTGGCAATGATTGTTTCATTGCTAATAAAATATCATCAATAGTGTGGTACACACCAGTTGGAATTCGACAATGGAATTTGTCTACAATATTTAGTTTATTATTTTTACCATGTTCGTAATTGTGGAAATCAATATCACGTTTTTGTCGTCGACTATTCTCAACTCTGTTTAAATCGTTTCGAAAAATTATAAAATTAGCCGTATTATCTAATTCTAATCTAATTTGAAGAGGGTCTAATGGTTTGCTTTTATAAACTGAGGATATATAATCTACTTTGTACTCAATTTGTAAGAGGTCTGCTAGAGGACCGAATATTTTAATTTCCAGCCCACTCATTAACTCAATTTGAAAATAATAATTTCCATTTTCTTTGAAAATAAAAAATCCAACCTTAAGTGAGATATGCGAATCAAAATATTTTTGAAGTTCATTCAAAATTTTGAAATGAACAGATAACGGTTTAAAATTCCCGCTTAAATCTTTATCAGCCTCGTAATAGTTTCGTTCAAACGTATAACTGTCATTTTCCCAGTTAGGGTGTTCGATTGGAATATTTTTATTGTACCTAAAATCTATAACAGATTCCTCATCTGACATAAATTTTTCCTCATAAACTTTTAAAGGATTTTGACTGCTAATTACACCATTTTGAAATTCTGGCGCGTTTATATTAAAAATATTTGCTAATCTCCCAGTGAAGGCAATTTGTAGATCTTTAGGAAATGAAATTCTTAAGTAATGACCTCGATTTATTTCTTCTATTGCGTAACTAATTTCGTACCGATTTAAAGGGGGGAAGTTAGTCGCCTGTTGAATCTCGTTTTTTAATTGCCTATGCAAAGATAATGGGATAATATTTCCAAAATCATCTCTCTGACCTTCAAATAAAAAAGGTTGTATGATTGATACGGAATAGAAAGCCCAATCTTCCTGCTCAAATTGCGGTATTTTTGTAGTCTCAATACGTATGTCGATAAAATTAGTACGCGAATTAAAAGTAATATTATTTAAATTATTTAACGGTCCAAATTTTTGAATACCCGTAAAATAAGTGTCTGGTGGAATTTTAAAAAGTTCTGCTAATGGATTTTGAAATTTAATTTCCATTCCCACCGGTATTTCTAAATTAAAATATAAATTATCTTCATCATCGGAAGATATTGCGGTTTTTAATCCATCAAACTGTCTTGGTTTACATCGTTCTAATAAATCACGTATAATTAAGTGTAATGTGAACGGTTGAATTTCATTATTATATTGTCTTTCTCCCTCATATCTGCCCGCTTCAAAAACAATCGCGTAATTATTCCATTGTATTTGTTTAATAACAGGCTGAGATGGTGGATTAATGGGTATTGGGAGATAACTTGGTAGAATATTTTCTTCGGAAGGATTTAAAACTTCTGGTTGGTTGACGTCTTCATTAATATTTAGAATTAAAGGTTCTGTTGGTAAAATGTTGTTTATATTTTCTTCTAGTTTAAAATTTGGCTTTTCTTCTAAATTTGTTTTTGGTTCAAGTTTTGGTTTTTCCTCTTGTTTCACTTCTGGTTTTAGTTTCGGTTTCTTGTTAATTTTCTGTTTTTTTCTCCTGGGTTGTGATTGTATTTCTTCCACGGGAATTTGTCGTGGTAAATATTTTTGTTGATATTTATTCACAACTAACGCTTTTTTAATTCGTACTTCGATAAAATTTGTTGCGTAAGTTAAAGAAATAGTTTTAGCGTGATTCGAGAGAGGATAATTAGAAAGATAATCACTGTCGACAAAATCATTTTCTCGAAATTCCAGAACAGATGCTAGGGGCGATGCTTGAGGTATTCTTACTTGCACATCTTTTTGTAACTGTATTTTTAATTTTGAACTGTCTTCGTTTTCGTCAACTTTTACCGTATTCATATGTATTTTTCCTTTAAGTACTTGATTGGCTTCAATAGTTTTAGCAAACTCGTTGAGTATATTATTTTGAAGAGATGTTGGAATATTATTCTTATTTCGATCTAGATCACCCTCGTAACGTTTGGGTGGAATTTCAATTTTAATATAATCCCATTGATTTTCTTCGGGTGAAATAACATCTGACACGTGCCCTACTTGGAAATGCGAATACTCATTTGTTATATTCGAATAAGTTTCAGGAAGAATTATTTCTGCTAATGCGCAAGACCATTTTTCATTATTAAAATTTAAAGGTTTTGCTAATTGAACTTTAAACCTAGAAGGTGTATTTTCCGGGTAAATATCGGGTGATGCGTTCGAAGGTAGAAATACTACGAAACTTCACATCTTTATAATGACAGTTTCAGTTGGGCGACATCTCGTTTTATACTAATAAAAGATTTAGCGTGATAGATCGAAAGGATTGTGATTTGAACTTGAGACTGTTTGAATAACGTCCTGCAACGCTACCGATCTACCACGCTAAACCTTAACATGAAAGAGTTAAAATATCTATTTTTACGTAGGAAAAATAATCACAATATATTAGAAAATCATCTTTATTTACATATTTTCAATCATTTGACAAGTTTGTTCAAGATTTTCCAAAACCTCAATGGGTGTTTCAACTTGATTAAGAGTTAAAATTTGATTATTTTTACAATATTCTTGAAAAAAAATAATAGCTTCCATCTGCTCATCAGATGGCATGACAAAGTCTGGTGGAAATACAACATTTGATTTCATTGTTGAATTTAAAGTTTCTTCGGACTTAATACCAGTTGTCTTTTTTTTACGTTGAATTTTCTTTGGAGTTCCAGTACCATTAACAAACTCGTTTAACCATTCTTGATGTTTTACGTTAAACTCGTTCAAATAATCAATAATTTGATCGTCTAATATTTCTTCTTTGGTTGTATATTCTGGTTTCTTTGAATGAAGACAATCGCAAACATCAATACGAATTTGATTTTTATAACTACTCGATAAGTGATCCATTAAGTGTTGTTTAAAAATTGTCTTGTCAAGACATTGTTCTTGACAAATCCAGCATTTAACACTAAAGTTTAAATTATCAAAGAAATTAAAAGCGTGTTTGCGACATGGCTCATTATAATAACAAGGATTCTCGGTAGGCGATTTGCATTTAATTTCTGGTTTCCCCATAAATAACTTCATTTTTTTAACCTTTAAAGAGCTCGATTTTTGAGACGTCTTACGCTTACACATATCCTTTGACTTTTAAATGTACAAACAATTATTATTTATAGAAATAGTTATTATTGCAAGTTTAGACACGTTTATTAGCTGTTTAAAGTATTTTGGGTGGGGCCAAAACCGCCAAGGGTATAAAGCGAAGGTCGCGAATTCGTTTCCCCATCTCGCAAATAACTAATTAGCATTTTAAACGGCGAAAAAACGAAAAAACGAAAAAAAACGATACCAAAAGTAAATTAACATAGGTATTTGGTGGGGTCACATATTACCGCCGATATCTCGGTTCGACCTTGTCCGATCGTGACCAAACTTGTTGGGGTGATATACCGAGGCTTAGTGGTTGTGGACAGGTGTCAGGCGTCGAGGTCAAAGATCATCTTCAAGGTGAAATTTGAGATTGAATACAAAAATATGTTTTTCGATTTTTCCAAGGACAAAAATTTTTGTTTTTGAAAAATATTTTGGGGGGATGGGGGGGTTGTATTGGTGGCCATCTTGGCGGCCATCTTGGCGGCCATCTTGGAAAAAAGCGTTCATATTTAGTCCCTCTCTACTTATAGGAGCGACATGCTTTTCTGAAAATATAGAAGTGACATGCTTCTCTGAAAATTAAGAAGTGACATGCTTCTCTGAAGATACATTAGCGACATGCTTCTCTGAAGATATAGGAGCGACATGCTTCTCTGAAGATACAGGAGCGACACGCTTCTCTGAAGATACAGGAGCGACATGCTTCTCTGAAGATATAGGACTGACATGCTTCTCTGAAAATATAGAAGTGACATGCTTCTCTGAAGATACAGGAGCGACATGCTTCTCTGAAGACATAGGAGCGACATGCTTCTCTGAAAATATAGAAGTGACATGCTTCTCTGAAAATATAGAAGCGACATGCTTCTCTGAAGATACAGGAGCGACATGCTTCTCTGAAGATACAGGAGCGACATGCTTCTCTGAAGATATAGGAGCGACATGCTTCTCTGAAAATATAGAAGTGACATTTTTCTCTGAAGATACAGGAGCGACATGCTTCTCTGAAGATATAGGAGCGACATGCTTCTCTGAAGATATAGGAGCGACATGCTTCTCTGAAGATATAGGAGCGACATGCTTCTCTGAAGATATAGGAGCGACATGCTTCTCTGAAAATATAGGAGCGACATTCTTCTCTGAAAATATAGAAGTGACATGCTTCTCTGAAAATATAGAAGCGACATGCTTCTCTGAAGATACAGGAGCGACATGCTTCTCTGAAAATATAGAAGTGACATGCTTCTCTGAAGATATAGGAGCGACATGCTTCTCTGAAGATATAGAAGTGACATGCTTCTCTGAAGATACAGGAGCGACATGCTTCTCTGAAGATATAGGAGTGACATACTTCTCTGAAGATATAGGAGTGACATGCTTCTCTGAAAATATAATGACATGCTTCTCTGAAGATATAGGAGCGACATGCTTTTCTGAAGATATAGGAGCGACATGCTTCTCTGAAGATATAGGAGCGACATGCTTCTCTGAAGATATAGGAGCGACATGCTTCTCTGAAGATATAGAAGTGACATGCTTTTCTGAAGATACAGGGCGTCATGCTTCTCTGAAGATATAGGAGCGTGATTCTTCTCTGAAAATATAGAAGTGACATCATTCTCTGAAGATATAGGAGCGACATGCTTCTCTGAAAATATAGAAGTGACATGCTTCTCTGAAAATAAAGAAGTGACATGCTTCTCTGAAGATATAGGAGCGACATGCTTTTCTGAAGATACAGGGGCGACATGCTTATCTGAAGATATAGGAGCGACATTCTTCTCTGAAAATATAGAAGTGACATGCTTCTCTAAAGATATAGGAGCGACATTTTTCTCTGAAAATATAGAAGTGACATGCTTCTCTGAAGATATAGGAGCGACATGCTTCTCTGAAAATATAGAAGTGACATGCTTCTCTGAAAATAAAGAAGCGAGATGCTTCTCTGAAGATACAGGAGCGACATGCTTCTCTGAAGATATAGAAGTGACATGCTTCTCTGAAGATATAGGAGCGACATGCTTCTCTGAAGATATAGGAGCGCCATGCTTCTCTGAAGATATAGAAGTGACATGCTTTTCTGAAGATACAGGGGCGACATGCTTCTCTGAAGATATAGGAGCGACATTCTTCTCTGAAAATATAGAAGTGACATGCTTCTCTGAAGATATAGGAGCGACATGCTTCTCTGAAAATATAGAAGTGACATGCTTCTCTGAAAATAAAGAAGCGACATGCTTGTCTGAAGATACAGGAGCGACATGCTTCTCTGAAGATATAGGAGCGACATGCTTCTCTGAAGATATAGGAGCGACATGCTTCTCTGAAGATATAGGAGCGACATGCTTCTCTGAAAATATAGAAGTGATATGCTTCTCTGAAGATATAGGAGCGACATGCTTCTCTAAAGATATAGAAGTGACATGCTTCTCTGAAGATACAGGAGCGACATGCTTCTCTGAAGATATAGGAGTGACATGCTTCTCTGAAAATATAAAATGACATGCTTCTCTGAAGATATAGGAGCGACATGCTTCTCTGAAGATATAGAAGTGACATGCTTCTCTGAAGATACAGGAGCGACATGCTTCTCTGAAGATATAGGAGTGACATGCTTCTCTGAAAATATAAAATGACATGCTTCTCTGAAGATATAGGAGCGACATGCTTCTCTGAAGATATAGGAGCGACATGCTTCTCTGAAGATATAGAAGTGACATGCTTCTCTGAAGATACAGGAGCGACATGCTTCTCTGAAGATATAGGAGTGACATGCTTCTCTGAAGATATAGGAGCGACATGCTTCTCTGAAGATATAGGAGCGACATGCTTCTCTGAAGATATAGAAGTGACATGCTTCTCTGAAGATACAGGAGCGACATGCTTCTCTGAAGATATAGGAGTGACATGCTTCTCTGAAAATATAAAATGACATGCTTCTCTGAAGATATAGGAGCGACATGCTTTTCTGAAGATATAGGAGCGACATGCTTCTCTGAAGATATAGGAGCGACATGCTTCTCTGAAGATATAGGAGCGACATGCTTCTCTGAAGATATAGAAGTGACATTCTTTTCTGAAGATACAGGGGCGACATGCTTCTCTGAAGATATAGGAGCGACATTCTTCTCTGAAAATATAGAAGTGACATGCTTCTCTGAAGATATAGGAGCGACATGCTTCTCTGAAAATAAAGAAGCGACATGCTTCTCTGAAGATATAGGAGCGACATGCTTTTCTGAAGATACAGGGGCGACATGCTTCTCTGAAGATATAGGAGCGACATTCTTCTCTGATAATATAGAAGTGACATGCTTCTCTGAAGATACAGGAGTGACATGCTTCTCTGAAAATATAGAAGCGAAATGCTTCTCTGAAGATATAGGAGCGACATGCTTCTCTGAAGATACAGGAGCGACATGCTTCTCTGAAGATACAGGAGCGACATGCTTCTCTGAAGATACAGGAGTGACATGCTTCTCTGAAAATAAAGAAGTGACATGCTTCTCTGAAGATACATTAGCGACATGCTTCTCTGAAGATATAGGAGCGACATGCTTCTCTGAAGATACAGGAGCGACATGCTTCTCTGAAGATACAGGAGCGATATGCTTCTCTGAAGATACAGGAGTGACATGCTTCTCTGAAGATACAGGAGCGACATGCTTCTCTGAAGATATAGGAGCGATATGCTACTCTGAAGATATAGGAGCGACATTCTTCTCTGAAAATATAGAAGTGACATGCTTCTCTGAAGATATAGGAGCGACATGCTTCTCTGAAAATAAAGAAGCGACATGCTTCTCTGAAGATATAGGAGCGACATGCTTTTCTGAAGATACAGGGGCGACATGCTTCTCTGAAGATATAGGAGCGACATTCTTCTCTGATAATATAGAAGTGGCATGCTTCTCTGAAGATACAGGAGTGACATGCTTCTCTGAAAATATAGAAGCGAAATGCTTCTCTGAAGATACATTAGCGACATGCTTCTCTGAAGATATAGGAGCGACATGCTTCTCTGAAGATACAGGAGCGACATGCTTCTCTGAAGATATAGGAGCGACATGCTTCTCTGAAGATATAGAAGTGACATGCTTCTCTGAAGATATAGGAGCGACATGCTTCTCTGAAGACATAGGAGCGACATGCTTCTCTGAAGATATAGGAGCGACATGCTTCTCTGAAGATACAGGAGCGACATGCTTCTCTGAAGATACAGGAGCGACATGCTTCTCTGAAGATACAGGAGCGACATGCTTCTCTGAAGATATAGGAGCGATATGCTACTCTGAAGATATAGGAGCGACATTCTTCTCTGAAAATATAGAAGTGACATGCTTCTCTGAAAATATAGAAGCGAAATGCTTCTCTGAAGATACAGGAGCGACATGCTTCTCTGAAGATATAGGAGCGAAATTCTTCTCTGAAGATATAGAAGTGACATGCTTTTCTGAAGATACAGGGGCGACATGCTTCTCTGAAGATATAGGAGCGACATTCTTCTCTGAAAATATAGAAGTGACATGCTTTTCTGAAGATATAGGAGTGACATGCTTTTCTGAAAATATAGAAGTGACATGCTTCTCTGAAAATAAAGAAGTGACATGCTTCTCTGAAGATACATTAGCGACATGCTTCTCTGAAGATATAGGAGCGACATGCTTCTCTGAAGATACAGGAGCGACATGCTTCTCTGAAGATACAGGAGCGACATGCTTCTCTGAAGATATAGGACTGACATGCTTCTCTGAAAATATAGAAGTGACATGCTTCTCTGAAGATACAGGAGCGACATGCTTCTCTGAAGACATAGGAGCGACATGCTTCTCTGAAAATATAGAAGTGACATGCTTCTCTGAAGATATAGGAGCGACATGCTTCTCGTAAAATATAGGAGTGACATGCTTCTCTGAAAATATAGAAGCGACATGCTTCTCTGAAGATACAGGAGCGACATGCTTCTCTGAAGATATAGGAGCGACATGCTTCTCTGAAAATATAGAAGTGACATGCTTCTCTGAAGATACAGGAGCGACATGATTCTCTGAAGATATAGGAGCGACATGCTTCTCTGAAAATATAGAAGTGACATTTTTCTCTGAAGATACAGGAGCGACATGCTTCTCTGAAGATATAGGAGCGACATGCTTCTCTGAAGATATAGATGTGACATGCTTTTCTGAAGATATAGGAGCGACATGCTTCTCTGAAGATATAGGAGCGACATGCTTCTCTGAAAATATAGAAGTGACATGCTTCTCTGAAGATACAGGAGCGACATGCTTCTCTGAAGATATAGGAGCGACATGCTTCTCTGAAGATATAGAAGTGACATGCTTCTCTGAAGATATAGGAGCGACATGCTTCTCTGAAGACATAGGAGCGACATGCTTCTCTGAAGATATAGGAGCGACATGCTTCTCTGAAAATATAGAAGTGACATGCTTCTCTGAAGATACAGGAGCGACATGCTTCTCTGAAGATATAGGAGCGACATGCTTCTCTGAAGATATAGAAGTGACATGCTTCTCTGAAGATATAGGAGCGACATGCTTCTCTGAAGATATAGAAGTGACATGCTTCTCTGAAGATATAGGAGCGACATGCTTCTCTGAAGATATAGAAGTGACATGCTTCTCTGAAGATATAGGAGCGACATGCTTCTCTGAAGATATAGAAGTGACATGCTTCTCTGAAGATACAGGAGCGACATGCTTCTCTGAAGATATAGGAGTGACATGCTTCTCTGAAAATATAAAATGACATGCTTCTCTGAAGATATAGGAGCGACATGCTTTTCTGAAGATATAGGAGCGACATGCTTCTCTGAAGATATAGAAGCGACATGCTTCTCTTAAGATATAGCAGCGACATGCTTCTCTGAAGATACAGGAGCGACATGCTTCTTTGAAGATACAGGAGCGACATGCGTCTCTGAATATATAGGAGCGACATGCTTCTCTGAAAATATAGAAGTGACATGCTTCTCTGAAAATATAGAAGCGACATGCTTCTCTGAAGATACAGGAGCGACATGCTTCTCTGAAAATATAGGAGCGACATGCTTCTCTGAAGATACAGGAGCGACATGCTTCTCTGAAGATATAGGAGCGAGATGCTTCTCTGAAGAGATAGGAGCGACATGCTTCTCTGAAAATATAGAAGCGACATGCTTCTCTGAAGATACAGGAGCGACATGCATCTCTGAAGATATAGGAGCGACATGCTTCTCTGAAGATACAGGAGTGACATGCTTCTCTGAAGATATAGGAGCGACATGCTTCTCTGAAGATATAGGAGTGACATGCTTCTCTGAAGATATAGAAGTGACATGCTTCTCTGAAAATATAGAAGTGACATGCTATATAATTTAAATTAATATGAAACTAATTGGTTTGAAAACATAGAAGAGTTAAACTTATAGCTAATATGTGTTGTTTTCCTTTCAAAATATAGTCCTAACTAATGCATTGCAAAGAATAAGAAATATATAATCTGGCCAATGAAAAATATGAAAAGCGCAATCATTCAAAGTGAGTGTTGAAAAAAGTAAATTACACGTTCCGATTTTAAATATACGATAAATAAAAATTAAATTATCATGCGATGAAGGTTCAAAGGAAATCCAATAAAAAAGAAACATCAAATTACTTCACACAAATAAAGTGTTTAACTTAAAATTAGCTCCCTTCTTAAGTCTTTATTAAAATAAATTTATTATTATTATCAAATTAATTGTTTATCGTTAGCCTCAAACTAAAAAAGCTAAAAATTATGTGAAAATACATAATACCATAAGTGTATAATATTGTTACTTCCTATTATTCACATGCAAAGGTTTTACTTAGAGCTATTCACGAGACAGACTGCATTACGGACTTCGTCGCCGTTTTGCGTCTGCTTGCTCTAGCGTCACACGTAGTCTTTGACAGGGACTCGTTAGGGGGAGATTTTATTCAGGTGATAACGTCACTCCGATATTTTAGCGTTGGTTTGAACCTTAGTATCCCTTCTTTTGTAGGAGGTGCATTTCTAAACTTTATAGCAATCAATGGAACACGTATTGAAGTATCATTGACGTTAATTTAAATAAGATTGACCACGTCATACTTTATTTAATTTAAATTAAAATGTCGAACCCGGTCCGCCTTAAACGCCGTTATCCCGATATTTTAGGTTTGGGTTGAACCTTTATATTCCTTCTGCTGTAGGAGGTGCATTTCTAAATTTTAAAGCAATCGATGGAACGCATCTTGTTGTATCATTGACGTAAATTTGAATCAGATTGACCGCGTCATAATTTAATTAATCGTGATTAAAATGTCAGACGTGGTCCGCCTTAAACATTTCGTTTATATAGGTGTTGCATTTTTACATTTGTAAAATTAAACTGACTATCATAATAATATCCGGCCAGTAGATTAAATATGTTTAGTATTTATCTACATATCTTTAAATTTGGTAAACGGTAATATTCGGATTGCTATAATCACCTCCACCCAAATTAATTGATCATTACCCTTATAATATTCAACTAATATTAATTTCAATCACTTTTCCTATTCATATTTGATTAAACACGTATTGTAGTGTCATCGACGTTAATTTCATTAAAATTATAATATTTCAATCACATTTCGTATGTCGAATTTTAGTAAATTAATGTATACTTCAAAAAACGCGGTCGAAAAATATAAGACACTGGTATCGACATCTGTTATAGTTTTTTTTTGTAATGTTTTTCTCCTTATTTCTAGATAACTTTGGCTTTTTTGGTTTTTATTAATAGTTAACAAAGTTTTTAGTGGGTTAGGTAATTTTTCCGTTATATTATTTAAGTTTAAAAGCAGTTTCTAATGTTTTACGCCGTAGTTACAACCATATTCTGGTTCGTCGGGTACTCGACCGCACCGTATATATTATCTTTTCCAACTTTTAGAATTCTGGCAAATTGACGTCGGTCGCTCGATTTCCGTTTTACTCTGTGCTGTTTTCCTTTTCGTTTTGTTTGTTCATAATTCGTATTAGCCCGGACTCATGACGATTTTTATATATTTTATGTTGATTCTGTATATAACTCTCGAGCATCCCATAGGTGTTATTTGTTTAATTTGCCTTGTCTAATTGCAATTCTATTCAGTTAAAATGGGTATCATGCTTTTGCGATATTCACGGTTTTTCGAAGTTGCTGTATATATTTATTTCATCAATTTTTCAGGTACATTTACAGAAATCCCATAGGAGAATGCTGCCGTCTATGGCGTGGCCTGTCGCCCGTTTGCTAGTGGTCGTTCAACCAATGAGAAACGATAGAGTGACTACGCTACGCCCGAATTATGATGGGTTTCTTCCTCGGTTTTTTCGATTTGGATATCTTAATCGTTTTGGGAAAACAATGTAATTACAAAATCGACATAAGTCCCAAAAGTGTATCAATTCTACCTTCGCGCTTGCTAAAACATCTAGCGAGTGCTAGTCTCACTATAGACAATAGAGCATACTATAGGGTTGTGGATTAGAAATTGCTCATTGCTCCATGGGATTCACGCGAATATTTTGATTTTTCTCATTGGTTGACTTAAATTCTTATATACCCAATTGAAGTTTTCAGAATAAATTAAGGAAAAGCCGATCTATAACAGTCAGTTTTCGGAAGATCATGTTTCGATAATCGTGTTTATGGCATGATATAATGACTATTAATCACAAATCTGCACAGTGTAATTTGTACTGCAACATTATCTAGAAGAAAAACATCAGTACCCAAACGTTCGAAAAGGGAAAAAATGTTTGTACACAAACAACGAAGCAGAGAACTTCCAATTTGGAAGTTCCAAATATGAATATTATTATTATAATAATAATTATAATAATTATTATTTAGTTTTTATGTAGTTTATTGTTTTTTTTGTTTGCTCGAAGACCTATTGGTACGAGTTATTAGTAAGTTTTTTTAATTTCTTCAAAGGACATCGCACTTCTTCTATGGGATTTAGCTTTTGACCGATTTTTTTCAAATTGAAACATGTTGTTGAGCTTGATCAAAGGAGCAAAATTGTCCATTGCCATTTTCATACGTTATTTAATTAAGGCCCGTGCATGGCCATATTTCAGTGAGTACTTTTCACTCTCCTCCCCCCTCCCCTAAAGTTTCAAAAGTTGTCGATAGATGGCGCACATACGTCTAATGCAACTGGGGGTCAATACTAAAGGTTTTGTAATTGGTAGTTGCTTTTTTTCATAAAGATATCATCGTTCAAGATTTTAAAAAGACAATTGTCCTTAAATAAAATATTATATCTTTATATTAAACTTAAAAACTTCTAGATATTGTTTCTAAATATTATATCTTTATATTAAACTTAAAAACTTCTAGATATTGTTTCTAAATATTATATCTTTATTTTAGACTTTAAAACTTTAGATATTTTAACAAAACATTCAAAATAATACTACATTATAGTATTGTTTCTACGTTAATCACGTAGGTAGTGAGTCTTAATATCACATTTTGCGCTCATATCACTTGTAGCTTCATTTTTAAATCAATATCAGGTACACATTGAGTTTAAACTTTTATAACCTTTCTGTCTAAGGGTTTGGTATTCAATTTTTTAAACTTTGCTTTGGCAACAGTGGCATCCTTTGCATAGTTATGTAAAAGGGGCTTAATACATTTTTCTAACAAAAGTTTAGGGAGTTCTTTATTCTTGCAATGTTCATCGCATTCCAATGGCTTTTGAAAATAAGGTAGGATGACTGTAACATATGTTTGCAAGGTGTTTTTTTTTTGGGAAATTGTTCGATACTAGACTGTACGAAGTCTAAAATTGATTTCAGCAAAGCGATTAAAGAGATAGTGCCAACTCAGATTGATTTAAAATTTTGTTCTTTGGCTTACACGTTATGATAGATTTTTAAGTCCTGAATCGGAATATATATACATATTAGTACTTTCAATTAGTATTTAGTTTTATATTTTCATGAGTTTGGTCGATTTCGGCGCGCTCGAGCGGCGGGGAATTTCCAGTAGTCTTTTTCTACTATCGCGTAGAGGATTTGTAAGCGCGTTTTTTGACTTTATTCTCGCGGACCACGCGTTTCGAGATTCTCGAATCACGACTTCACGAGACGGCTACGTGTAAAAATATTATTTTCAAAGTAGAAATTGAAGAAAAAATCGATAACAAGGTATTGTTTATAAATTATATCATTATTTCTTATACGTAGTCATTATAACAATTAATATTTATATTCTACGGAAAGATGCCACCGAAAGCACCGAAGAGCGTGGGCGCCACAGTGAATTGTGCAGTTCCTTCCTGCAGTAATAATAACAACAAAAGCGGCTTATCTTTCCATTACTTTCCATCGAATGAGGGTCTTAAAGCGTGCGAAAGCGGGAAACTCGAATCAAAAGAAAGCGATGGGAGTAAAATTTCCGCCTGTAATCCCCTAAAAATTCTATCTCCAGCTCGCTCTAGTAGCAACCTATTTATGACGTAGATAGTATGTGATAAAAAAAAAAGTTACGCTATCTTTCTATTTTAAAATTTGAAATTAATCGTGAATATTTATATTTATACCAAATGTTTTATAACTATATTTTTCTTTACTATATTTTTCTATAATTGATGAAAAAACTTCATATACGTAGAAAATTCTGACACTATCTCTATAAGAGTCTACTATGGTATTTCAACCCTCCGCGGTCTTGTGCTTTTATGAGGGAAAAAGAATGCTGTGAGAATTGTGCTGAATCAGCTTTTCGAGGCAGTTGCAGCATTCAGTATGTTCTTCGGCTACTTTAACTATGTAACCCCCGACAAGAGCAACGGTACAGTTCTTCATACTGATTTGGCATGGTTCTGAAAAATTAAATAAAAATCACTCATCTGAATTTTAACCACTAAAACAATAGTGTTTACACTGACCGTTTCGATTCACTTTCTCTATTAATGATAAAAGAATGGACTGAGAATCTGTTAGCTGAATATTTACGTCACTTTGAATTTGATCAATTTCATTATCACCAACTTTGACCACTGAGGTTTGAGGCAAAGCTTTTAGAGATGCGAAAGTGTCCCTACAATTGCCATCCTTCGACGCCATTAATATACCCATCTTTAAATGTTGCTCAAATGCTAGAGTACATTGTCGCACGTCCATTTGATCATTATAACCTCCGGAACCTCTGATATGGCAGAACGTAAGTTCCACAATATCGCTAGAAAATTTCCTTGTGAGGACGTAGTGAAACCCAGCTTTAATTAGATACTTTATTATGGCTACCGTGGAATTAGTGGTTATTCTCAAAGCTTCAAACGTTTCTTCAGTTAATTTGGCCATTTTGTCAGTTTCATTGTCTTGAATTATTTGAATGAAGGGTAAAAACTCATCTTGCAGCCATTCTAAGCGTTCGTCATCAATTTTGAAAAACGGAATCTTATTTTCATTACGACAATAAATTCCATGGGTTAGATTAGATATACAGGGTATCCACTAAAAAATGAACCGGGGCGAATAACTCAAAATCTGTTTTAGGTAAGAATTTGAAATTTCCAAGTCGCATAGAGCATGTAGGGGGAACACCAACTCTGAAAATGTGGATGACCTTGAACTTTGTCTTCAAGGTCATCCAAAAATTATCTCGAGAACCGTAAGTTCTAGAAAGTTCGATCCAATTAGAGAAGTATTCCCTGTCACGTTTTAAGTCTAACTAGCTTTGACCCGATCAGATTTGACCAATATGTAGTAGAGAAAATTGTTTCTAAAATCACAAAGGTCGTAAAAGGAAAAATTGGAAGAAAGCGCTAATAACTCGAAAACAAGTCGTGGTAAATTATTATAAGTAATTTCTCAAGGTCATTTTAAAATGTCGTTAGAGATAAGGGAGTGCGTATGCCGATAAGGGGGCACCTGCGGGCGGGGGAAACGGGGGTGAAACGGGCCCCTGTAGGGGCCCCCCTTTTGCGTAAATTTTCGACAGGTCAAAAGGTTAGGTCAAAAGGTTAGCTGATTTACGAGGTTAGATGATTTACGATGTTACCCTGGGTCAATAGGTTATCTGCCCCTATGGTGGTGTGGACACGATGCAAACAGCCGTTAAATAGGGTGAAACAGGCCCCTGTAGGGGCCCATTTGCTGCAATATTCGGCGGGGGTCAATAGGTTAGATGATTTACCCTGGGTCAATAGGTTATCTCCCCCTGTGGCGGTGTGGATAACGATGTTATGCAAACAGCCGTTAAATAGGGGAAACGGGGGTGAAACAGGCCCCTGTAGGGGCCCCATTTTCCGTACATTTTCGGCAGGTCAAAAGGTTAGCTGATTTACGATGTTAGCTAATTTACGAGGTTATACCACCTCATAAAACCTGGGTCAATAGGTTAGATGATGTCGCTATGGCGGTGTGGACTGACACGATGTTATGCAAACAGCCTACCCGTCATAGTGAATGTCTGCCCCCTGTCTTTCGAGTTGGTTGGTTTTCGCCGACAAACACTTTCGGGCCCCTAAGGGTAGCGTAAAATAGCGGGCGGTCATCAGTAAAAGTGTTTTGGAAAAAAAAGAGCAGAGTGTATACAAATTATAAGGTTTTATTTATACATTCAAAGTTACAGTATATTAAGCGGATGAAAACGTTTATAGATAAAACAATTTATTTTTAATATATTTATGGTTGGTAGATACCATAGTAAACAAATTGTAAAAGTTAAATACACAAAACATATTTTGGTTGGCCACTGTTTCTTTAAAATCTTCAATAATTTTAAATGCTGTTACGTAATTGGACGCGTAGCGTACAAGGGTATCATACCTTTCATGTTCATCCGATAGAAATAAATTGTTTGGTGCACATGGTTCTTTATACAATATTTCGTAAATTTTACGATAATTATCGGTTATAACGTAACCCATTAATTCAAAGAGTTTTTGGTTCACTTTAAGGAGTTGAATGTGCGAATTAATGAAATATTTGAGTCTGTCCAATTCTCGAGTTTCCGGCGCTTTGATTACGACCGACGCTTCGGATATCGTACTTTGCAAGGTTAATTCTTTTTGGTCAGACATGGCGGCGGTCACTAGCGCATCAGATAGCGGGAACGGTGATCGAAAAGGCAGCCTTTGGGGATCATTTATTTGTTCCCAGTGCCCGTATAAATCATCCCAGGCGCGCAAAGACATCTCAAAGACCTGGTGTGTGATTTTATTGCATAGAGCTACAGATATATCGAGCTCAGACGTAAAACCCGTAGTAACGAAAAGCTCGGATGAAAGTGAATACCGAGGGTTAATGTTACGCTGAGTCGGATCAAATTTAGACATTTTAGTAGGCCCAGGAACGTTATCTACACAGCTTCGTTTAGACATGATGCTCGAGAAACGGTTTGTAGTGTACTGCCGATGGATGACGGGGGTGAATGCCTTATATATAGACCCCCCCCCCATTTGCGTTCATTTTCGGTAGGTCAATAGGGTCATATGATTTATCGATAGTTGGAGGATCTCCCCTTTAGCGTCCCTATTCGGTAGGGATGGTGGACTCATCTGACATGATGTTATGCAAACAGCCAGTAGCTATAAACCCTAGTAATGGGCCTATTTACCCATAGGTCAATAGGTCCATCATTATTTCTCAACCACTTGTCAAAAACCTATCCGTCTTAGGGAATGTCCCCCTACGGCATCTGTCAAACACTTTTCTCCACGTGCGAGTGGTGTTATGTAATAAATCCCAATAGTTCAATGGGTCGAGCCTTTTGTGTTTTCGCCGACAAACACTTTCCCCGTGTAACATTATTTTCAAACACTTTCACGATGCGTAAAGCTATCCGTCTTACGGAATATCGGGCCCTAAGGGGTAAAGGGTAGCTAGAGAATGACCCTTACACTCAGCGCGTAAAATAGACACAGCGGGTGTCCCCTCTCGCTAACTAAAAGTGTCGTTTTGGTACAAAAGAGCCGAGTGTATTATAAAAACGGTTTATTTTTCTACGACATTCTATGATTTGTAGAGACCATGGCGAATAAATTGAAAAAGTGGCCCCCAACTTTTTACATCAGGTGTGGATTCTTAGCGCTAAAATGGTTATAACAAACGAGTGTTCCCACCAAAAATGTTTTTTGCGCGTAGAATTTTATGGAGGCCCATAAACTAGTAGCGGGAATAGAACCTCTTAACTATTTCAGTTTAAACTACGAGGGATTCTAATAGATTTGTGTTTTTACATCCCAAATGGCCCTACGTATGGGGGGGGGGGTCCTTTTGGGTATAAAAACCCAGGGATTTGGTCCCTAAGATATCACAACTCTGTTCTTTTTTTGTATCCAACCAAGTCCACTAGAAATCCATCTCCGCTGTTCTCGGATGAGAACGTACCCCTGTAAGTTTTTATCAATTTTTATATTTTTAGCTTGGTGATCTATTCCAAAATTAAATGGTAACCCTGTATGCGTACCAATTTCAATATGCAAGATACTCGAGAATGGTAAAATAGTCTATATTTAAAGTTAAAATGCGAAAACTACATTTGTAGTGTTCAATTTAAAAGAAAATTACTTCAGCTTTTAAATAAGATTTTTTTTTGTATCTACCCTATATCATTTACATATTATTTTGTTATTCTAATTTAACAATAACTTTAAAAACTTAGCACGTCTGAATAGCTGTGTAGAGTACTATTAACAGATATAAATATTTCTGGGTTCAGTTAATGTGATGATTCGAGTGAAACATTTGCATATGTTAAAGTTATTGGATTGAAGGAAACTTCAGTGTTTTCAGAGTGAAAATTATCTTTTTAAGTCTGTGTCCAACCATTGATTATGTTAGGAAGTGAAAAAATTTCATTTAGCAAGCTTTTCTTAAATTTTGGTATCCACCCTGTATCATTTAAAAGCTCAACCATTGTTTTTATCAAGTTAATTTTAAACATATCTTAAAACAAGCTTCCCTAAGTCTGACTAGCTTTGTAGGGTAATAATAAAATAGCTAAATATTTTTTGGGTTTAATAATTGTGCTTCTTAGTGAAAATTTTGCATATATTACAGTATTAGGTTGGCTAATTATTTTTTTCACCTGCTACCATTCTCAACGGGTGAACATAGAATAACAAAGATAATTTTCCACTATATTTAAAGCCAACTTTCCTTACATTTCACTATGAAAACACTGAAGCTTCTTTCAATGCGATAGCTTAATTACGGGCAATTTTTTCCCCAGAATTACAATAATTGAATCGAAAAATTATCCAACTCAGCTTATCAGACTTCGGCAAAGTGGTTTTTAAGTGAGTGTGTTAAATAATAAAATATACTTCAGCTTTTGAATTAATATAACGGTTAATCGAAGAACAGGACTATAACTGTTGCGTACAGCAACTATCTAGTAACTCTAACGGTAAAAGTTGGTACTGGAATTTACCTGTTAAAATTTAACAGGAATTTAACAGGAAGCTACAGTAATTTTTCACAGTGTAGCATATGAAAGTATTAATTTTCAAAAAGTGCATTTAAATTGAAGTGAGTCCTATTTTTGGATTCCCCTAATTCCTCCTTCTTTCATCCCAGCATGTATCCCCTTTTATCATGGTTTCTCTCCAAAAATCTTAAAGCAGTAGGTCTCGTTCCTATTTATCTAGTTTAAATTAACCATGGTTAAATTTTGCGTTTAGTCATTACTTACTATTATCATTAAACTACGTTAGTCATAACTTACTATTATCGTTTAGCTACGTTAGTCATTACATATTATTATATTAAACCTCCACGAGAGCTTTAACAATTTAACGGTATACGTTTTCGACAATACGACAAGTTCGCATTAACTTACGATGGACGACGTTACCTTTTTTTGGTATGAACGAATCTTTTCTCTGTCACACAGGAAAAATAAATTCCGTTTTAATACTTTATTGAAACAGGTCTGCTCGTAACTTCAAACAAAACTAACTCGGTTTGGAATTATTCACAAAAACGGGATACTAAATTATTCAGTGGATTAATTAGCGATACAATCTAACTAATCTGAAGTTTCAAGTAGTGAAAGTGCAATATGTGTAGGTACAAATGTTTTTATGACGGTTAGATTTATTTATTTATTTAGTTATTTATTTAAGAGACATACCTACGAAGCCGGAACGACTTACATGTAGTCATCACGATATGTGCTTTAGCTGATTGATTGAATGATTAGCGCGATATTTTGCAGCGATGTTAATGTAACTGCAAGGCGTTAACCGACGCATTGTTAAATACCTTGTTTATATACATTATACAGTGATGCTAATATATTAATGGTAAGTTGCGAAAATCACAGTGCGCGTAAAACTCAGACATTATATAGTGACTAGTAAAACAATATAACATAGTGAACAAGTTGGCCTGAACACAATATGCTGATATACGAAGCCCTCCCCACCTCGCAGTAGCCAGGGGCGGTGCGCGTGCGCTGATTTCCCCTGGGGGGGACGCGGTCTGGGGCGCGGATTTCTCGGGGGGACGCGGTCTGGGGGCGCGTCGCGGTTAATTTAAAAATCAAATGAAAACATAGATTTAAGTGTTTTGCGCGGTTAATTTGAATTTGAAACATGGATTTGAGTGTTTTGACGTCATAGAATATTCGTTGTTAAAGTAACGTAGAATGGAAATATTTTTAAACTTTATTTTAATATCATTGTAGTACTTAAATATGCTTGGCACTTGAACCTATATCACGAGTATTACTTAAAACGACTATACATCTAAACTCTACTTTTAACGCAACGAAATACAATTCCGATATTCAAATATTTAAAAATACTTAGTGAAAAGAGACTTTAACCGTTTTTAAAATTCACAATATATTTATTTAAAAAAAAACGAACGTTTCGGAGGAACTGTTCCTCCTTCTTCAGGGATTTTAACAAGTCTGACAGTACGATGGTAAAACTTTGGGACGAAAAAATATTTATGCATACATATAGTGGATGCCACTGTTCTTTAGCCGCGAGCGTTTTTTCTCAAAGGCGAGTCGACCCCCGTCGAAGAGTTATATGGGCTCGATATCTTCGTTCGCGCTCGAGACTACTATTGTCTGAATGGGTGGATTCTGCGAGAGGAGGAATTGGTTTGTTGTCTGTGTGAGAGGGTGAGGACCATAAACACGTTTTAAAAAGTGGAGAAAACGTGTATAAGTTAAAGGGACCATCGTCCCGGTTTAAACATTGCGCAGATTTATTTTTTTTAAATTTCGATGGATTCGCGTATCTTAAAATTTGTTTTATATAATTTTGGGTCGAGCTAGTATGTCTATTGAGTCCCACCTAGCATTATGGCACCAAAAACACGAAGGTGTTCGCTAAGCGGGAGAATTATTGTACGGGTTGTTTATATTTTTGGGGGCTCTTTACGCCTTTGAAGAAATGGGCTACGGCAATGCCCAATGTAATTATCACCACAAGCACGGGAGATTTTATAAATGATGGCCTTGTCGAGGAGGGTAGTTGGTTCTTTGTTATTACATAATAAAGCTGACAATTTGGGATGGTGGGAGATAAATAGGAACGAGACCTACTGCTTTAAGATTTTTGGAGAGAAACCATGATAAAAGGGGATACATGCTGGGATGAAAGAAGGAGGAATTAGGGGAATCCAAAAATAGGACTCACTTCAATTTAAATGCACTTTTTGAAAATTAATACTTTCATATGCTACACTGTGAAAAATTACTGTAGCTTCCTGTTAAATTCCTGTTAAATTTTAACAGGTAAATTACAGTACCAACTTTTACCGTTAGAGTTACTAGATAGTTGCTGTACGCAACAGTTATAGTCCTGTTCTTCGATTAACCGTTATATTAACAGTAAATTTAATTCAAAAGATGAAGTATATTTTATTATTTAACACACTCACTTAAAAACCACTTTGCCGAAGTCTGATAAGCTGAGTTGGATAATTTTTCGATTCAATTATTGTAATTCTGGGGAAAAAATTGCCCGTAATTAAGCTATCGCATTGAAAGAAGCTTCAGTGTTTTCATAGTGAAATGTAAGGGAATTTGGCTTTAAATATAGTGGAAAATTACCTTTGTTATTCTATGTTCACCCATTGAGTATGGTAGCAAATGAAAAAAATAATTAGCCAAACTAATACTGTAATATATGCAAATATTTCACTCAGAATCAAAATTATTGAATCCAAAAAATATTTAGTTATTTTATTATTAACCTACAGAGCTAGTCAGACTTAGGGAAGCTTGTTTTAAGCTAAGTTAAAAATGAATTTGGAAAAAAAAATTGGTTGAGCTTTTAAATTTACGATACAGAGTGGATCACATTTAATGTGATGGTTCTGAGTGAAAAAATTTCAAAAGTCAAAGTTATTGGATTGCATGAAACTTTAGTGTTTTCAGTTTGAAATTTAAGGGAAGTTACCGTTTTTAAAGTGATGGTTAAATAAAACCGTTTAAAGTCTCTTTTAATTTGGTTTTTCACAATGTGTTTCTCTTCACTTCTAAAAATACTTACTTAAGTTAGTTTGTATGAAATACTTACTAATACCCGAAAGATGGACTTTAGAGTGGATAAGATTTGTAAATATCATTTCGAAACTAATAATTTTCACGCTTTATTTAAGTCAAGCAATTACATTTTTAAAAATGAAAGAAGTTAAACAATACACCTATAGCCAGAAAGATATTATAAAAACACTAAAATTAAAATAAAATGAAAAACTCTTTATTCAACTTTAATACGTTACGCTATTTAAGAAACGTAATTTTAGAAAACAGACATAACGTAAAAACAATGTGATGAAACAAAAATAATATTAAAACGACTTATATTTTCTTGCACACGATTTTTCGGTACCACACAGCGATTTTGTGAGATTTCACAACGGCGCAATTATTAGGGTCACGGTGAAAATGACAATGTTTAGGCGCACTTATACAAAGAATGGTAGATAATTTAGGACAGTCTAAATCCTCGACGTTCTTGACGTTAACTCCTATGAAATCCGATAAAACTTTGGCCTTTACTAAACCTTTACAAAAAAAAACGTGAACCCTTGTTCTTTTATATAATTTGCGATGGCTCCTAGGCTGTTGTAGTCTTCCCGTCCGTCGTCCCAACGGAGATCGCAAATGTTCCAATACAACCATCTACACTGCCATTTATCTTCTTCCGTGAGACCGGAATATGGATATGGTGGTTTAAAGGTCCAGACGTTATGCTTCTCCGTTTCCGCATCGTAAATAGCTAACTCTTTAATTATCATTTCTCCATTAACACGGAAAAAGTTTGCCTCGATAAAAAATGTCCTTTTCATTTCTAGAAATAAACTTGTTTAAAAAAAACTTAGAACATGTAATTAAGACTTCGCACTGAAGCTTCCATCAGTCCAGTCACTTTACCCTATGGAAATTTTTCATCGGGTCAATTGAACCCAAAAACATTTTCTACGTTATTATGGAACCAATGAACTATTAATTACGTAATCTAAAAACAAAAATGACGCTAGCAAGGAGAAATAACGAGTCTGATCTATAAGATAATAAAAATATTTATTTTTTTACAAAAAATTTTATAAGATGATATATTACAAAAATTATTTTTCTTTTACGAGCCAAAAAATATTATAATGCGATACAACAAGAAAATTTAAAATGGACATAAATGAAATTTTTTCAACTAATACTGTAATATATGGAAATATTTCACTCAGAATCAAAATTATTGAATCCAAAAAATATTTAGCTATTTTATTATTAACCTACAGAGCTAGTCAGACTTCGGGAAGCTTGTTTTAAGCTAAGTTAAAAATGAATTTTGGAAAAAAAAATTGCTTGAGCTTTTAAATTTACGATACAGAGTGGATCACATTTAATGTGATGGTTCTGAGTGAAAAATCTTCAAAAGTCAAAGTTATTGGATTGCATGAAACTTTAGTGTTTTCAAGGTGAAATTTAAGGGAAGTTACCGTTAACTATAGTTGAAAATTATCTTTTTAAGTCTGTGTTCACCTATTGAATTTGTTAGGAAGTGAAAAAATTTCATTTAGCAAGCTTTTTATTAAATTTTATTTTGAAATTTTGGTATCCACCCTGTATCATATATTTAAAAAGCTCAAGTTTTTTTTCCAAATTAATTTTAAACTTATCTTCAAACAAGCTTCCCCACAAATAACTGAACCAATAAATATTTATCTACGTTATTAGTACTCTACACAACTATTCTGACTTGCATAAGGTTTTTAAAGTGATGTTTAAATTAGAATTAAAAAAAATAAATAATTTCAGGTTTTATATAACTGATATAGGGGTGGATCCAAAAAAAAACGTAATTTTTTTAAATTGAACACCATCTCTTCTGAATACCTGTGTGGGTTAATTCTAAGGGGGGGGGTACATGTTTTTTTCGATTCAATAAATGTAATTCTGGGGTGTAACAAATTGCGTGTAATAAAGTTATCGCATTGAAAGAAGCTTCAGTGTTTTCATAGTGAAATGTAAGGAAAGTTGGCTTTAAATATAGTGGAAAATTATCTTTGTTATTCTATGTTCACCCGTTGAGAATGGTAGCAGGTGAAAAAAATAATTAGCCAACCTAATACTGTAATATATGCAAAATTTTCACTAAGAAGCACAATTATTAAACCCAAAAAATATTTAGCTATTTTATTATTACCCTACAAAGCTAGTCAGACTTAGGGAAGCTTGTTTTAAGATATGTTTAAAATTAACTTGATAAAAACAATGGTTGAGCTTTTAAATGATACAGGGTGGATACCAAAATTTAAGAAAAGCTTGCTAAATGAAATTTTTTCACTTCCTAACATAATCAATGGGTGGACACAGACTTAAAAAGATAATTTTCAACTATATTGTAAGGCAACTTCCCTTAATTATCACTCTGAAAACACTGAAGTTTCCTTCAATCCAATAACTTTAACATATGCAAATGTTTCACTCGAATCATCACATTAACTGAACCCAGAAATATTTATATCTGTTAATAGTACTCTACACAGCTATTCAGACGTGCTAAGTTTTTAAAGTTATTGTTAAATTAGAATAAAAAAATAATATGTAAATGATATAGGGTAGATACAAAAAAAAATCTTATTTAAAAGCTGAAGTAATTTTCTTTTAAATTGAACACTACAAATGTAGTTTTCGCATTTTAACTTTAAATATAGACTATTTTACCATTCTCGAGTATCTTGCATATTGAAATTGGTACGCATACAGGGTTACCATTTAATTTTGGAATAGATCACCAAGCTAAAAATATAAAAATTGATAAAAACTTACAGGGGTACGTTCTCATCCGAGAACAGCGGAGATGGATTTCTAGTGGACTTGGTTGGATACAAAAAAAGAACAGAGTTGTGATATCTTAGGGACCAAATCCCTGGGTTTTTATACCCAAAAGGACCCCCCCCCCATACGTAGGGCCATTTGGGATGTAAAAACACAAATCTATTAGAATCCCTCGTAGTTTAAACTGAAATAGTTAAGAGGTTCTATTCCCGCTACTAGTTTATGGGCCTCCATAAAATTCTACGCGCAAAAAACATTTTTGGTGGGAACACTCGTTTGTTATAACCATTTTAGCGCTAAGAATCCACACCTGATGTAAAAAGTTGGGGGCCACTTTTTCAATTTATTCGCCATGGTCTCTACAAATCATAGAATGTCGTAGAAAAATAAACCGTTTTTATAATACACTCGGCTCTTTTGTACCAAAACGACACTTTTAGTTAGCGAGAGGGGACACCCGCTGTGTCTATTTTACGCGCTGAGTGTAAGGGTCATTCTCTAGCTACCCTTTACCCCTTAGGGCCCGATATTCCGTAAGACGGATAGCTTTACGCATCGTGAAAGTGTTTGAAAATAATGTTACACGGGGAAAGTGTTTGTCGGCGAAAACACAAAAGGCTCGACCCATTGAACTATTGGGATTTATTACATAACACCACTCGCACGTGGAGAAAAGTGTTTGACAGATGCCGTAGGGGGACATTCCCTAAGACGGATAGGTTTTTGACAAGTGGTTGAGAAATAATGATGGACCTATTGACCTATGGGTAAATAGGCCCATTACTAGGGTTTATAGCTACTGGCTGTTTGCATAACATCATGTCAGATGAGTCCACCATCCCTACCGAATAGGGACGCTAAAGGGGAGATCCTCCAACTATCGATAAATCATATGACCCTATTGACCTACCGAAAATGAACGCAAATGGGGGGGGGGTCTATATATAAGGCATTCACCCCCGTCATCCATCGGCAGTACACTACAAACCGTTTCTCGAGCATCATGTCTAAACGAAGCTGTGTAGATAACGTTCCTGGGCCTACTAAAATGTTTAAATTTGATCCGACTCAGCGTAACATTAACCCTCGGTATTCACTTTCATCCGAGCTTTTCGTTACTACGGGTTTTACGTCTGAGCTCGATATATCTGTAGCTCTATGCAATAAAATCACACACCAGGTCTTTGAGATGTCTTTGCGCGCCTGGGATGATTTATACGGGCACTGGGAACAAATAAATGATCCCCAAAGGCTGCCTTTTCGATCACCGTTCCCGCTATCTGATGCGCTAGTGACCGCCGCCATGTCTGACCAAAAAGAATTAACCTTGCAAAGTACGATATCCGAAGCGTCGGTCGTAATCAAAGCGCCGGAAACTCGAGAATTGGACAGACTCAAATATTTCATTAATTCGCACATTCAACTCCTTAAAGTGAACCAAAAACTCTTTGAATTAATGGGTTACGTTATAACCGATAATTATCGTAAAATTTACGAAATATTGTATAAAGAACCATGTGCACCAAACAATTTATTTCTATCGGATGAACATGAAAGGTATGATACCCTTGTACGCTACGCGTCCAATTACGTAACAGCATTTAAAATTATTGAAGATTTTAAAGAAACAGTGGCCAACCAAAATATGTTTTGTGTATTTAACTTTTACAATTTGTTTACTATGGTATCTACCAACCATAAATATATTAAAAATAAATTGTTTTATCTATAAACGTTTTCATCCGCTTAATATACTGTAACTTTGAATGTATAAATAAAACCTTATAATTTGTATACACTCTGCTCTTTTTTTTTCAAAACACTTTTACCGATGACCGCCCGCTATTTTACGCTACCCTTAGGGGCCCGAAAGTGTTTGTCGGCGAAAACCAACCAACTCGAAAGACAGGGGGCAGACATTCACTATGACGGGTAGGCTGTTTGCATAACATCGTGTCAGTCCACACCGCCATAGCGACATCATCTAACCTATTGACCCAGGTTTTATGAGGTGGTATAACCTCGTAAATTAGCTAACATCGTAAATCAGCTAACTTTTTGACCTGCCGAAAATGTACGGAAAATGGGGCCCCTACAGGGGCCTGTTTCACCCCCGTTTCCCCTATTTAACGGCTGTTTGCATAACATCGTTATCCACACCGCCACAGGGGGAGATAACCTATTGACCCAGGGTAAATCATCTAACCTATTGACCCCCGCCGAATATTGCCGCAAATGGGGCCCCTACAGGGGCCTGCTTCACCCTATTTAACGGCTGTTTGCATCGTGTCCACACCACCATAGGGGCAGATAACCTATTGACCCAGGGTAACATCGTAAATCATCTAACCTCGTAAATCAGCTAACCTTTTGACCCCGCCGAAAATGTACGCAAAATGGGGCCCCTACAGGGGCCCGTTTCACCCCCGTTTCCCCCCGCCCGCAGGTGCCCCCTTATCGGCATACGCACTCCCTTATCTCTGTCGTTGAAGACATGGTTCAAAGCTACTTGGATGAGAATGTGGTGATACGCATTTTTCTAATTGAAACCTGGTTTCTAAACCCAATGGATCGCGAGATAATATTTTACCGACCTTGAACCGCGTTTTCAAGGTCATCCAATTTCACAAACTTTAAAGACGCCCATCATGGTGAGTTTGTCTAGCAAATTTCAATAATGTAACACGACTTGTTTTCGAGTTATTAACGCTTTCTTGCGATTTTCCCTTTTACGACTTTTGTGATTTTAGTAAAACATTTATCGACTTCCTATTGGTCAAATCTGATCGGGTCAAAGCTATTTAGACATAATAAGTGACGTGGAATACCTTTCTAATTGGAACCAACTTTCTAACACTTACGGTTCTCGAGATAGTTTTTGGATGAGCTTGAAGACATGGTTCAACGTCATCGACATTTTCATAGTAAATGTTCCCCCTACACGCTCTATGCGACCTGAAAATTTCAAATTCGAACCTAAAACAGATTTTGTGATATTCACCCTGGTTCATTTTTTAGTGGACACCCTGTATCGTGGATTTGGTACCATTTATAAACCATTTCCATGAAATAGATTGTTGCTTCTAAGTCTTCTTCAACTTCTTTATCACACAAATGTAGGTTTAATACGGTTCTCAATGCAGCTGTGAATGGCTCTGAAAATATCTGAACAGCCCTCAATATGTTCATTTTTTCAAAAGGGGTTGGGAACACAACCTTTCGTGTTAGGAACCTTACAGGTTTGATTAGGTTGACCTTTTGTAAATTGTACAGCCACCGTATGAAGTCGGAGTTAATAAGCAAGCCAATGAAATAAAACACCCTGGCGAGGAACTGGTTTCGCAGATTTTTGATTAAATGGCTCTGATCGAAAGCTATAAAAAGCTTTCTCTCGGGATCATTAGAGTGTTGAACTTCATGTGTTAGTTTTCCATTTCCAAATGTGTTGGTTTTTGCATTATCAGCAACTAATCTCAATACTACAAATCCAGTGCTTTCAACAACTTTAATTACATCTTTAGTTAACATGTAAAGCTGCTCTCCAGTCAAATTGGCGGTATAGAAATAAGCAACAGGTAATCTAAAGTTCGTGGATAGTCCTTGAAATACAAAACACAGTAGGTGTGTTGCCCGAACTTCTTCTTCCCTATTCAGCGCTTCGCTAGTTGTGCCAAAGAATGAATCTATGTTACGATCGTAAATTAGTTTCGATTGTATGGCCATTTCATCCATCACCAGTGATCCCAGCTTCTCATGTTCGTTAGTTAGGTGGGAGAACTCCGCTTTCAGTTGATTTACAATTATCCCAGTTACACCGTCTTCCCCAGATGCGTGTCCTATAAACCGCTTCAGTGTAACCCTGTGAGGTAAATGTAAAATTCCATATTTTCCATATCTTCAGTGTTGATTCAGCGTACGGAAGTTTTTCCTTCCCGAATGCTAAAATTTGTTCTAGTAGAAAGCTTCCCCTCAAATCGTTTTCCGAAGCAGCTTCTTTAACTTTTTTATACTGAATGTTTGCTTGTTCTTTTTTTTTTCCATTTTTAGTTTTTTGCATTTATCTGATAAATCTTGGAGCTTCTTAGTCAATTTTTCAACTTTCTTCGTCATGTTATATATAGTTATTCTTTGTTTACGAGTATTTACAAGTGGTTTGCGATAGCGAATAATAGGGAACGCTTGGGTAGACTTATCTTCGCTTGGTAGCTTCTCTTGGATAATAGTGGAGGTTTGAGTAGATGCATCTTTACGCTCTAGGTTTCCCAGGATTTCAGTTGGAAAAGAATTGTGAAGAGAATTTTGATAAATGTTTTTTGAAGTAAAAATTTTCGTATGTGATGTAAACAATCTTTTACAAACATTTGGAATTGGAGTTTTTTCTTTATCATTGTTCGTGGAATTATTTGAAATGTCAATGGAAGACAAAGGAACGTTTCTTATATTAAGTGGAGGGGCATTGATTCTTGCTTTTTTGGGGAAGGACTTTTTGCAGAGCCATCATTTATGATATTGCTTTGAACTTCACTGCTTTTATAAAATGACTAGATAATAATTGACTATTAAAGTCAGGAACTGTTTTAGGAGTGCTAGCGACTAAAGATTCATCAATACGAATACTTTCAAATGTCGTTAATTGATTATTCCCATCAAATATATTCGCTGATGGAGTTGCGTTTGGTAAAAGTCATCTCCGTTGACCTGAGCAACTAATACTGTAATCACTTCGCTGAAAATGCCTACTGCAAACTCGAGCTCCTAGTAAATTGATAGTAATTGCATCTGATGGATCAATATTTTCATTTAGTACGGCAGACACCCATTTCCTTTTCAGATCTTCTCTTTTTGGGACGCAGTGAAAACTCACTCCCTCAGCTTCTATCTGTTTATCATTTAGACCACATTGTGGGATTACCCAAAATGGCATGACTAGGCCCTAGAAAATAAATTTCATTTCATTTTTTAGGTATTTTAAATAAAGGTGATAAAAAGGGTAAAAAAGATAGACAGGAAAGTCTTGAAATTTAAGATTTGGTAAAGAACATTAATTTTACTACACCAAGTTAACAATATATCGTTTAAGACACCAGAATGGATAAATAGTTTATATATTTTATTTATATTTGAAATATACGTGAAACCATACTTACAAAAATGAGAAAAACGCCCGCATAAATGGTCTAAATCACTCCGTACGATTCGCTTACGCCATTAGCGTGTAAGACTTTTTGGCAGACGAATTCAGAAGATCACGTGATTTCTTTAGACGTAGCAGCGCCTCTCGCGGGAATACGCGGCGAATTAAAAAGACCAGAAAAAAATATTTTTGGCGACCATGCACGGGCCTTGATTAAATAACGTAGGTAGTGCTCCTATAGTTTGTCCAATATCAGCGGTCAAAAGTGGACGAAACTTAGTATAGTCTATTTGGTAAAAGAATTCACGTCCCATCGGTTTGCGTTCTACATTCGCGCGTAGCTAGTCCGGGCTCACTATCAATAGAGTTTTCTTGCCAAGAATTCGGGATGCTCCCCAGAACAGACCGCCGTCAATTCGCCGAAAAAAGTTATACAAAAGATATTTTTGGGATACAGTAGGACTCATGAAATTCAACAGAAGACCTATCGATATGTTAGACTATACTATATATTGTATAGTATAGTATAGTTCAAAAGAAATATTGCCTTGAAAATCGGGGAAAAACGAGAAACCAACGTATTCCATTTAAGTTGGTTAGAAATCTCGGATTGGATTTCCCTTATAGATTGTTCAATATGTTTAATTATTTTATTATGGTAATATTTTGAAAAAAAAACCCTAAGTTTGAGAATTTTTAATGTATTTTACAATGTATTATTCTTTGACCAATGTGATGTCCTTGGTTTTCGTTTTCCATTCGTTCTTTTTTTCAACTTGTATTATTCCTTCTTAAGAAAAAATAAGGAATTTATATTTAGTTTATAATTTTCAATATTCAAACCAATTAGTTTCGTTTCTATAAAATTGTTAATTTGAGTTGAATGTTCTATAAAAAATTATAAACTAAATCGAAAGAAGTAAACTCTACTCAAATTAATAAATTTAAATGAAAGTACTTATAGCTCTCGCCACGTAAAGGCTGGTTTGATCAAGGCCTATAGAAATTTTAAGAAAATGAAATGGCTGTTGATAGTTCTTATCTTTTAATAAAAATTTCTATAGATATCTAGTATTTTCCGCTTTAATAGAAAATATAACATATCCCCATCCCTGCTCGATAAGTCGCCATTCTATACTTTGATCATCACTTCGAGGCTTCTAACTGTGTAACAGGAACATGGCATACCGCCAACAGTTAGAACTACCTCTCGATGATGTCCTAAGTCGTAGAAAATTCGAGCGCTTATTATTTACAAGACTAATAATAATAATAATGAGAAACAAATATTTTTAAAAAAAAAAAGTGTTTTTTGTGTGTTGTTTTTTTTTGAGAAATTGTTCTAAATGATCGAAATGAAGGAATATTCCTAATTAATTTTTTGGGATTCTATTGAAGATTTAAATATATTTCTGCAGTTTCTAATGTCATCGTCGCAGGAATAACCTTTGGATAACCACTTGCTATAAAGGCAAATTACTGGGCCGCAATCAAAATTAGTATTTTGCATTGGGAATTTGTAGTTTCCCGATGTTCTCCATTTGGCTTTTGTAAAGTCATTTTCGACTTCAACGCGAGAGAATACATTAATTATGCTTTGAAGAACTTCGTTATGAATGCCATCGTATGGTGTTACATCTTCGATTCTCCTATCATCAAATAACGAATCGTAAACCGTCAGGAAGAATATTGGTACCTCTTTTTCGATTATTTTTACGGTGAAAAGAAAAAAATGCGCGTCTAAACATATTGGTATGAAAGTTAAGTCTTTCGTGCGCATGTTTTGATAGCATTCGACGAACACCTTATATTTTCCCTCATTTGTGTGTTTAAGAACCATATCATAAAATGCAGTGTCTAAATACTGATTATGTTGAAAATTCTCCCTAATTTTTTCTAGACTATTTTTGGGTTTATGTTGGTACCCCCTTAACTTCTTGTTTGTAATGCCCGTTTTCCCCCTTTCCCGCTGTGGTGTACGCTTAAACGTTTCTATTAATGGTTCAAAAGTTGACTTGCGGATTTGATTTGGTCGCATTTTCCTAGATTTTATCAAAGTTTCTAATTCCAAATTGTCATTTAATTGCTTTAAAAGGCTAAGTACCGCGTCCACCCTCAATCGATTGTAGCACAGGCCTTGCTCTTTTAGAAGTCTGTTGAAACCCTCAATGTGAACTTGAGTGCTTACTTCGTTTTCAATGTAATTTACTAGGCCCTCTTGGAAATTTAATCGAGGGTTGTAGTAAGTGGGAACAGTTTTGTTATTAGTTATAAAGAGTCTACCTAAATCATCTGTAAGTACCTTTGTCCATAACACAAATGTGGGAAAATAATTCTTTTGCATATATAAAAAAAATGGTTCGCCGCGGCTTGGATTATCAGGGCACTCGTCTTTCATAACGTGACTTAAGATGTCAGCGCGCGCCTTCAAAATAATTTGGTCACACATTTTTTTAAAAACTTTTTTTTCCCCACCAGATAGCCAATAATCTTCTTCCTTTTCGTCGTCATAGCGAGACCCAGAAGCTTCAACGATTTCGTTTTCTTCCAATTCGACAGAATCCTTTGTTGAGGGACTTTGGCAATCTTGCGATATGACTTCGATGCCTAAGTTATTCGCGTGATCTGACATAATTTTAAGATGATCATCGTAAAATTTGTTGCGTTTTTCAGATAAAAGTATAACCGCTTAGCAATACAACCTATTTAAAAATTATCCCAAAAGATTGCTATTTAGTAGAACGCTAAATAAAAACATCCCGAAGGCTTTGCGCTCGGGGTATTTCTTTTTAGCCAACACGCTGACATCTTTCATCATGTGGCAAGTTCCACAGCGAATAAGAAGGAATGGAAATAGTTGATATTTTACCCTTAGAAGACTAAAAAAGTCCTTGTTTTGAAAGATGCCAATTTTTAATATTTTTCGACTTTCCTACTTTTATTTTATATTTTCGGTTATTAGCCTTATTTTGAAGGTTACACCCCCTTTTTTCTCAATGTTATTCCTACATTTTCCTTTTTTTCCAAAGTTATTACCAATATTTCACTGGAAAATTTATCTTTGAAAGGTTTTAAAAGATTCTGTGGTCCATACCGTCAGCTGATTAAACACAAAACAATTGAAAAAAAATCTGAGAGGGCGATTATTTTTGCCGTTGAAAACAATTTATGCTCAAACTTGATTTTTTTTTCGTTTCAGGGAAGTTCGAATCAAAATCGGGTCTCGTTGGACAACGGCCACAGTAGTAGAAAATTCCGAAGGAAATCAAACGACTCTGGCAATGTGGAGCGCTGCCCAAGATAAAAAATTATCCCCGTAAATTAAAAGTGGAAAAAAAGAGCATATAGGTTGGGCAGAGTTTACTTTTGTAAGTAACGATGGTAAAAAATAGTCACACCATTTGCCGTGACAAAGGATGCGGAAAATTTTGAACCCAACTTCATTTGTAAGATACTTTAAAGGCATTTTCATACTGGGTATATAATTAATTTAGTATTTTTTCTTTGAAAATAGCAAAATTGGCGTACAACAAACTCTTCGCGGAACCTGAGCCCGCTGGAAAGTTATCGGTTAGCGAAAATACCGAGCCCCAGAGATAAATTTCCAAACGAAAATTGGTTGCGATTGGGGTGGCGGAGTGGTTAGCACTTTCGCCTCGCAGCAAGAGGAGCCGGGTTCGATCCCAGCTTGTGGCACTGGGTGAAAACTCGGAACAACTCCTTCTGCGTTGAGTTTGCAAGTTCTCTCCCCACTGGTTTAAGGGGTTTTCCCCGAGTTCTTCGGTTTCCCCTTCCATAAAAACTTGTCTAGGTTAACGGTAATAGTTAGTGTAGGGAGCTGTTGGCTCGATCTCGTGGCATGCAGGGCTTGCCACCACCCTCCTACGGATTGTAACCCGGCCACCTGAATTAAGGGCTTCAAAAGTCGCATGATGACTTAGGCCTAAGGTGGTGCCTTGGGTATTAGCCTAGCTGATTATTAATGATTATTAATGGCGTGTTACCGCAAAAAATAATACGGTAAGCTAAAAATTATACTAATTCAAGGGATTGGTTGTTAATAATAATAATAATACTAATAATAATAATAATATAATAGGAAAGAAAATGAAAAATTCTCCATTTCCGAAGAAGAAGAAATGGTTTGTGGGTTGTTGTACCGGAAAGCTCAAATTCATAAGATTCAACCAAAATTAATACTAGGCAACAATTTGAAGTTGGCATATTACCAGCTTTTAGAGACTAATTATGCCCAGGAACTGTTCGACTTTTAAAAAAAACGTGTCATATTTTACGGGACGAATGTCCCAAATCAAGATTCGTGGGCAGTATAGACATATCCCTCGTCAGCAAGTGGCTTTTGGGGATCACGGCCTTAAATACACCTTTTCAGGAAATACGTTCCCCGCAAAGCCTTGGCCCCCAATCCTGCAAGAACTCTGCAAGGTTGTCTCCAAAATTGCAGAGGCAGACTTCAACTTTGTCCTGGTGAACCGGTACCGAGATGGATGTAGTTTCATTGGAGAGAACCAGGACAACGAGCCCGACTTGGGCCCTGAGGTGCCGATTGCATCAGTTTCTTTGGGCCAGAGAAGAGAATTCTTGGTGCGGCACATCGATTTGGTGCGCCACAGAGATATGAAAAATAAAAACAATTCTAAAATTTTAGAATTAGAGAGCGGTTCCTTGCTGTTAATGCACCGTCCTACCAATAATTATTGGTACCACTCTTTACCACGATGCTCAGCTATAAATCCTCGGATCAATTTAACATTCAGAAAAATAATCAACAAATAAAATTGGAAAAATCAAATATGGCTGGTTTAAATGTTTTTTAATAAAATTTTCATGTGCAATTCAAACGTTGTTTTAATTTTTATTTACCATAAGCTATATTACTTTTTAAAAGAAATTGCGTAATATAGGAGCTCGCAAGCCAATTATTGTTTCACAAATTAGCTCTTCTAGAGTACATATAAAAATTACGATTGTTATGTAATTTAATATTTAATATTTCTTTTGAACTATAGGAGTTACCAGTCTAGTTTTTCTATTAATCAAAAGGTTTACTAACGTAGAGTAGCATATATCAATATGAACGAGCTCTACAAGGTCGTTATGGAGATATGACGCGAAGTTACGTAACCTACTTGTATGAAAAACGAAGATTTATAGTTTTTTCCCCGATTTTCAAGGCAATATTTCTTTTGAACTATAGGAGTTACCAGTATAGTTTTTCTTTTAATCAAAAGGTTTAATAACGTAGAGTAGCATATATTAAGTTACGTAACTATGAAATTTATAACTTTTATAATTACCATTCTTAATTTTGTATTATCTAATAATAATTAACTAATAATAATTACCTAATTATTAATTAATTCCTGAATAATTAGCACGTTAATTTTACATTTTTGCTTAATTTCATAAGTTTTCGTCAGGTTCAACAATATTTAAATATTTTTACAGGTTGTTAGTTTTTCATTGTTTTATTCAGGCTTTGATATCATTATTTCCTTTTTTTTAAGCTAGTTTAGTTAATAAACCATTTTAAATGTTGAAACTGGCGCCATCTATGAAAGTTATCCATTATTTAGTATAGTCTAACATATCGATAGGTCTTCTTTTAAATGTCATGAGTTCTACTGTATCCCAAAAATATCTTTTGTAAAACTTTTTTCGGCGAATTGACGGCGGTCTTTGTGTTTGGGTGTTATATGGGAACAAACTTTGTTGAAAAAGTATGTATTGTATTGTATGCATTAAGCCCTTTTTATTATTAAAAGTAACTCTTTGCGTAAGATAACTATAAATAGTTAATTCATGTAAGTGTTTATAATATATTTCAGAAAAGCATTGTGGTGAATGATCGCACAAAAACGAATTAGTTTAAATAAAATTTTATAGATTTAATGAACTCGTGAAGAAGGAAAATCTGAAGGTAATGTAAACTAAGAAAATGTGATATAATTACCTAAAGCGTTTCATTCAAATGAAAGATGTCTGTTGAAAGCAAAAAGATTTTTGTTATAATAGAAAATCTTCCTAAACGTACATATATTATTTAAAATGGATTGAAAGAGCTATCATTTAAGCTTTTTCTATGGTTACTCGCTTTTATCCATAACTTGACAATTTAAATACTCATCTATTTTATTTATACAGAGTATATTATATATGTTTCTAAATCACATTCATCAAGTTACTTGGTTTTCCATATGTACTGGAATAAATTGTAAAAAAAAAGTATTGGCTATTTTAGATTACTGTCTAATAGACCGGCTAAAACTTCAATTTTGAGTTATTTTCCAACTGTAGGACGTTTATAATTCGGGAGTATAGATAGGACTGGAACACTCAGTTTTGGTCGTCTCCTAAGGATCTTATGTATAGCAACTATTGTATTCAAATCTAACTAGCACTTCGACTGCAAAGCTGTAAATGGGATAAAATCAAATAACGGTTTATTTTGTGCCATACAAATAGGATCTTGGTTCAAAATGGCTGCCGATTTTGCAATTCGTTAAGTATAAAACATTGTAACTTCAAATCAACCTAGAAGATTTTAATCCATTTTGGATAAATGGAAATTTTTTTAAATATATAATATAGGCTTTGTCGGTTTCAAACGAAAATGAGACGCAGCGCCTCTAGGGGCGAGCTCGCGCCTAACTTGGTTAAAGGTTTTTCCCCGCCCCCATTGAAATTAATGTAAAGTTGGAGATAATTAAACGTTAATTAACCTACCAAATGATATAAGAATTATTCCTCTGACAATTTTTCCCGTTAATATGAACTTAAATGTAATATAAAATCAGCTTGAAAAATCGTTTATCGCTTTATAACATTCAAAAATATTATTTTTCCCGCGCCATGTAGATAATCGAACATCTGCTCGTCTAGTTAAAGTTTGTGTTGTCAACGCGCAAAATGAGATTTTAGAAAGTAGGCTGTAATTCGGAACGATGTTAATACTTTTCGCGAATTTTGCCATCAGTGAATTATAAATAAGACTTGAAATAAGTTTCAAGGTTTATTTAAAAGCTAGTTTCATAACTTTTTATCCATTGGTTCGTTCACAATGTATCTTTAAAGTAGACGAAAATTTTAAGGCTGCGAATCTAGCCCAATCTTAAGCCTCTAGGGGCGAGCTCTTGCTTAACTTGGTTAAAAATAAACTAAAATTCCCATTGACGCTAATGTGATGTGGCGATGATTTAAAGTGAATTAACAAATCGTTTTTAGAAAAAATATTTGATTTAACATTTTTCCATATTAAATGAGTTTAAAAGAAACAAAAAAAAACTTTCAAGATATCGTTTTATTTTCGAAATTGGCGGGTTCAAAGTTCACGTGGTTGCCTAGATAGACATCAATGGAGAGAGCGGGGATTTCCGGTGAAATTTTACTAAAAAAATTACCACCCCTAGTAAAAGCTGTAGAGTTGTTTGCTCGGTAGTTAATTGTCTAGATTATTTCGGGAAGTGTCCAGAAGGTACTAAATTTTATAGATTTCCGAGTAAAACTATTCATCCGCTTAAAAGAACCAAGTGGAAAAAAAAAAGTATTTTTAATTTTTCAAATGTAAACAAACCAAGGTTTAGATTAAAGTGAAACCCAAGTCCCATCATGAGTACTCCACTTATTCAAAACTATTTTAATCTAGACTCGGGCATAGTTTACGTTAACCACTTAGTATTAATTTATATATTTATTTAGTGCTGATGGATCTCAAGGGTAACCTTCGAGTATTGACAGAATCTATAGCCAACATTTTGTAGGGGGAGAAAGAAACGATGATCCATATCTGCCAACATTGAATATTTCTACTGAAATTTTGAATGTATCCGTGTCGAATAGGAAGGTTGAGAGATACGAAAGGGCCGTTAAAGGGAGTAAAACTGAACCTGTTAGTTCGGTAGTGAAATCAACTAAAACACGACCAAGTTGCTGCAATCAAGTGTGTCAAACTGATCCTTGTTTTTACGGAAGTCCAAGAGTATCATTTATCTCGTGCACATTTGAAACTGAATCTGTCGGCACTCAAGCTGATATATAATATTTAAAGTGGATTCTGCGGTGCAAACTTATTCTACGTTTGTGAAAAAAATTGACAAGGGCTGTGGAGATAAAACCATCAACCAAGTGTGTTTTGACGGATTCCAATCCTTAAGTGAACAAAATTTACTGGTTCTAGCCGTAGTTTGTCTTGTAGTTTTTTTTAAATCATTAAGTTGTTTCCCATTTTCATCATTGAATAAGAGTCTAAGTAAAGAAAATAGACTACCATTATTTCCGGTTATTTCTCATGAAGATGAAATTAGGTATATCATTTTCTGCCATCGCTGTTTTATTTGGAATTCATCGAACCACCGCTGCGGCTAATTTCAAAGCTATGGTAAATCTATTTTTTTCTCGAACCCAAAAATGGATATTTCGGCCCTCAAAATCGTTCATTCAAGAAGCCCTGCCCTCTGCTTTTAAATCAAATCATGAAAATTGTATATGTATTATTGATTCTACTGACGAGGAGACTGCCCGAGGTGATAATCACCGATTTGGTTGAAACTAGGTGGGTATGTAGACCTTATGGCAACATGACATTTCACCAAGGGAAAAATTGCAATGGGCATTAGTTTTGCCATGGCAACCGAAAATGTTTTTGACAACACAGTATGTATATTTTCTCATTGAAAATAACATGGGAATCTGAGCACTGTGACATATTTTAAAAAAAATTTAAATTTCAAAACCAAAAAAAATAGATCAAAATTGACAAATGAAATGAATTTTATGATATTTGATGAATATTGGTCAATTTGATCAAAATATGTAAAAATTGATCAATTGTTATTTTCATGCTTTTATCACAAAATGCCCGATTTCGTCAAAATCTTAAAATTTGCGACCTGATTATAAAGAGAAAAATTGTCAGTGGAATATTTCTTATATGATTTGGTTTGTTAATTAACGTTTAATTATCTCCAACTTTACATTAATTTCAATGGGCGCGGGGAAAAACCTTTAACCAAGTTACGCGCGAGCTCGCTCGTAGAGGCGCTGCGCGTCATTCGCTTGTTCTCTATACACGTAAGAATAAATAAAAATCGGCTAGGCTAATACCCAAGGCACCGTCTTAGGCCTAAGTCATCAAACGACTTTTAAATCTATTAATTCAGGTGGCCGGGTTATAATGCGTAAGAGGGTGGTGGCCAGCCCTTCATGCCACGCGAGCCAACAGCTCCCAACACTTACTATTACCGTTAACCTCAACAAGAACGTTTTTAAAGGTTTCGAAGGTATGATGATATAATTAGTCTACGTGCCTAATTTTGAATTCTCTTTTGGTTTAGGGTTACGTCTTTCACTTACCGTGGACAAGAAATATAACATTAAGTAAATCAATGTCAGTAAAACGCTAAGCACCGAATTTAAATGTGAAACTGCATTGAGTACATAAGTACAAAATCATCAACTGTACTTAAGTGTTAAAACCCTTAAGAACAAAACTAAGTATTCAGGATAAAGTATATATGAGACGAAAGCCTTATAAATATGACCAGAACATTAAATGATCCTTTTTACTAGGCACATAAACCTCAGTGTACGAAAAACCCTTCCAATGTGAACAATGTAACTACGCAAGCGCGTAAAAGTATCGTTTGACTAGGCACACAAAAACTCGCACGGGGGAAAACCCTTCAAGTGTAATCAGTGTAGTTACTCGGGTACAGTTAATTAGACTCGTTGCACACAAAGGAATCCACATGAGTTATAAACCTTTCAAATGCGATCAGTGCAGTTACTCGGGTACACAGAAAGTACACCTATTTGCACATATGAAAACGCACACGGGCGAAAAACTCTTCAAATGTGACCAATGTAACTACGCCAGCGCACAAAAGTATTCTTTGACTAGGCACACTAAAACCCACAAAGGGGGGAAACATTTCAAATGTGATCAGTGTTGTTACTCGGGTACAGAAAATTGGAGACTTATTGAACACAAAAAAAAACACACGAGTGAGAAACCCTTCAAATGCGATCATTGTAGTTACTCATGTATACATAAAAGCACTCTAATTCAACATATGAGAACGCACACAAAAGAAAAACCTTTCAAATGCGATCAGTGCAGCTACTCAGCTGCACAAAGAAACCATCTCATTTTACACAAACGAACACACACAGGTGAGAAACCTTTCAAATGCGATCAGTGTAGCTACTCAGCTGCACAAAGAATACTAGTAATTTTGCATAAAAGAACACACTCTGGCGAGAGACCCTTCAAATGTGACCAGTGTCGTTACTCAGCTACACAAAGAATCCATCTCATTTTACACATACGAACACACACAGGTGAGAAACCTTACAAATGCGATCAGTGTAGCTTCTCAACTGCACGAAGAAGTCAAGTTAATTTACACAAAAGAACACACACTGGCGAGAAGCCCTTTAAATGTGACCAGTGTATTTATTCGGCAGCACAGAAATCTTCATTGATGGAACACAAAAGAAGGCACACGAACGAGAGGCCTTACAAATGTACAAAATGCGACTACAGTTCCAAACGTCAATGGCATATAGTCCGCCACGAGAAATTTAATCACGCACAAGGGAAAGCCAACAAGTGTCCCGAATGCGATAAGAACTTCACTTTGAAGTCATCTCTCAAATCTCACCTTCGAAATTGTGGTAGTGCAGGTAAGCAAACTGGCAAAAGCGTCAACCAGAAACCAGATACCATAACGCCACTACAAATGAGACAAAAAGGAGTCAAGTCTTGCAAGGTGAAATTACGTCAGCTAACGAATGCACAGATTATATATTTTACTCGAAAAACGAGTTTTATCGATGCCAATAAAAGCGAAACGGATCCTACAGACCGTATTGGCCGCCATCGCGTCAGTAGAGGGACTCTTTTCGGCCAGGAATGTTTGAAAATAGACGCCACGCGCATCAAAGAAGAGCCATTTGACTTCATCGATTTGGTTTCAATTCCGTCAATAGTAAACCGGGAAGAATTGGAATGCAGAGATGCGGCAGATCTAAACGATCTACTGTCGAATCAGTGGGCACACGAATAAAAATTGAACTCCACGACGAAAACGAACGCGTCAAATTAAAAAAAACATCGTATTAATACTACTAATAAGGTTTACCATATAAGAAAGTTGAAATTTTTCACACAAAATACGCATAGAGATTAATGTAGAAACTATACGTGTATATACATTCACTTGGAATGTTTAAAGATTCATTGGCATCATGCTGCGAAAGTGGCAACATAAACGGGGCTTTGACTCAAGTTCTTTGGCTGCATTCCGTCTCTAGGAAACTGTTTACGGAAAGAAAATGATTTTAAGATCTTGAAGAATTTGTTACATTTTTCGTGAAACTGGTGTAGAGTTAGATCATTAAAAAAAGACTCAATTACGCAAGGCGTAGAATGTCTTGAGCGGAATCGCCGCTGAAAACCAAGCATTTTTCTAAGAGAATCATCAGAGCAATTGTTGTCTTCTTGGAACATTCAAAGTGTAAACATTAACAGTTTCATGGCTCAATAAGTGTATAGCGTTGCGAGTGGCTTGGCACATATTTCAATAAGAGAGGTATTTTACGTCCTCCTGAAAATATTCGCTAGATAAAGCGATCGCTATGAAATAAAAAGTAACAGTCTTAATTGTCTTGACCTGTTAATTAACTCATTAATAATTTGGTAACCAGTTGTTATGATTAAGTGTCGAACTATTAATAAGTCTCAGGTGCCATTGATTTTAAGTTAAAAATAATAACACTTGGAAGAACAAAATGTATTTTACCTCGATCATGGCTGAGAATAGAATTCATAGAAACGCTTAAACGCGTTTAAATATCGAGAAGCACCTTCTCTCCCATTATATTTGTATGTTAAACAAGAATGTTTCGTATTTTTTTTGACTGACGGTTTTTTAAATTATTTCATTTTATGTGTTAATAATTTTACTTTCTGATTTATTATTCATTTTGTGTTCCATTTACGAAAGTGTCAAATTAAATAAATAAACTTTATTAAACAACTAGTAAGGCTCACCATATAAGAAAGTGAAAAATTAACACTCAAAATACGCATAGAGATTAACCAGAAAACTATATATGTATACACTTGGAATGTTTAAAGATCCATTGGCCCGTGCTGCGAAAGTGGCTCAAGAAACGGGAGTTGCTTAGATTCAAATTCTTAGGCTGGCTCCCGTCGCGTAGAAACCGAATATGATTTGAAGATGCTCTACAATTTGTAACCATCTTCGGGAAACTGGTCTAGTTTCACGTATTTAGATGATTAATAAACGATCCAAGGAGGCGAGGCCGAACTTAGCGTATAACGTCTCTAGCGAAAACTGTGCTGTAAACCAAGCATTTATCTATGAGAATCTTCAGGGCCACCAAAGTCTTCCTTAAACATTCCGAGCGTAAACATTTACTATTTTCTGGCTCAATACGTGAATAGCGTTGCGAGTAGTTTGACACGGAAACATACACATTTCATTAAGACAGGTATTTTACGTCCTCCAGAAAATATTCGCTCGATAAAAAGATCGCTATGTAATAAAAAGTAGCACTGTCTTAACCGTCGTATTTTATAATCACATCATCCCTTTTAAGACTTATTTTTAAATTAACCCATTAATTGTTTGGTGGCCATTTAATTTGATTACGTGTCGAACCCTTAAGAAGTCTCAGGTTCCATTGATTTTAAGCTATAGAAATAATAAAAGTTAGAAGAACAGAATGTATTTTACCTCGACCGTGGCTGAGAGTAGAAAACATAGAAAAGCTGAAATCGAGAAGCACATTCTCTCCCATTATATTTGTATGTTGACCAAGAATTTTTGGACTGACGTTTTTTTAAATTATTTTATTTTATTTGTTAATCATTTTGTTTTTCCATTATGGTTCATTTTGTGTTCCATTTAGTCATTGTTAAATACTTTCATACTTAAATATTAATATTTTCAAATTCCAATTTTTAGCAGATCCTAATTCATGTTCTTAATTGTATCATTTAATAAATACTCATTTAACAATCAACGCCAAATTCATTTTTAAACGTTGATGTAATTATATTTAATTTGTCTTTTATTTTTAAAAGTCTCTTAGAACTTAATATATCTGTTAAAATATGCGCTTTCAAACATTTCCTTTGTCAGTGTTTTATTATACCAAAAGTATATAATTTTTCCCTTAGAGAAAAGTATCCGTCTAAATCAAGTGACAAATTTCGCGCTCACACTGCGCTTACCCAGTTAAATGTAAAATTACATCGCTTAGAGATATTTAATTATAAACAGCATTTTCCGGGTGCAATTATTTTTGAAAATCACTATAATGATGTATTTCTCATAAACAATAATAATCAATAATTCATGGACAAATTGTGTTTTGGTTTTAACTTCGTTAGTTAACTTCTGGTTTATTTTCATGCACTGGCAATTGTAAAGGAATAATTTTTTTAAACAATAAAGTGGACAGAATATTTTGTTTTGGTTTAGTTATTATTAACCCGACATAATAATAATAATCAGCTAGGCGGACTTTATAAGGAACCATCGTTTCTCAAATGACCTTCGAAAATATTTATCTTTACTTTCAACCTTTTTTGTTCTTTAAGATCTATCGCAATAACAATTTTAAATAAAATTAATTAATTAATTTCTCGGGAGTCCTGTTTCTCCAATGGCATTCGAAAATATTTCACTATCCCTTCAATTTATTCGTTATTTATCAAAGAACAGAAATTATTAAAAGATGACTTTGAGGAACTATAGATGGCGACCAAAACCCTTCAACATTTATTATTAAAATGGCTTCGTAAGATGTTTAGATAATTATCATTCACAACATCGAAACTGCTGTGAAAGCTAGAAAACTTCTTTGGCTAAAATCTTTTGAACGAATGCGCCGAATTTATTAATTCCTACACTTTCCAAATATAAATCAACCCCGAAGAATACCTAAATTCGGCTAAAACTGACCAGAGAGTAAAAGGAAACAAGTTGACCCACCCAGTTTTAGGACCAAATTTGCCAAATTATAAAGCTTAAACATGTTGCTTAACTATTACGAAGTTCCATTCTAATTACTGCAACTTTCCAAGAAAGAACGGGGGAAAATCTTCGAAATTTTCAACTAAAACAATATTAATACAGTAAGCACTGCCGTTTTTGGACTCACAACTCCCTATCGGTACAAGTATAATTTAAGCGTGACGTCATCGTTCCGTTAGATTGCATGCTACAACGATTTTCCAATGACATGAATGGAGCAGAATTTGGCAGAAATATTAGTAAAACAAATTAAATAAAGACGCGCTAAAATGTTACCATTTTTCTCGCGATTCCAGAGATAAATATCACGCACCTCCGTGTGAAGTGGTTTCACCCATACTTTATTGGAATCTTTCATAGAAAATAGTACTAGAAAAGATGCCCTTTCTACTCGGCAAGAATCTGAGGCATGGACAAATTCTTACACAGTACTAATGAGCTCCAAAATGGCGCAACTAGTGCACTGTTGGAATATCTGGCTCTATTTTCCGATTTTGGAAACCAATATTATATATTTTAAGAGACATGCTTTATATATTTTATTTCCAAAATAAACGAATAATAGATAATCTAATGATTAGTTTTGAATTGAAGAAATTGTTAAAGTAGGGTATTTAATTCCTTATTAAAATTAATTAAGACATTTGTACATAAAATAACTTAAAAACGACAACATGCACTTCTTGAGCAGTAAACGTTTTAATTTTTAAAAACGACCACTAGTTTCTTTACCCCTTCGGGAACATCATCAGGTCTCACTCGAGTGTAGTACGGTTAGCCAATATACAGGGTGTGTTTTTTAAGCTCGAAATGTTTTCTATAAATTTTTACTGTACATTATACGTATCGGGGGACACGTTCTACCAAAATTGCATCTAAATCGACAAATATTTTAACGTTTTTTGAAAATTTAAATTTTAACCGCCAAATACAACTTGAAAAAGTGACAAGTTGGGCAAGCTAAAATAACTTTTGAATTCCATTGGGAGAGTAGTGTAACTTTATGAAAGTCAGAAATTTGTTAATCTGGTGTTTAATGCAATTTGGCTTGCAGTAAAACTCGCATTTGGGAAATTTTACATAGACATAAGTACCATCCTTACAGAGCAACGCTTCACCACGGTCTACGAGTTGGAGACGCTCAACAACGGCTGGATTATGCAACTGGCTGCTAAATTCCGTGCACGATGACCCACAATTCCTCCGCAACATGCTATTCTCGGATGAATCCTCGTTTGCAAGAGACAGCCCTTACAATCACCAAAATAATCATGTTTGGGAAGACACAAATCCACACTGGGGATATGAACACCGTCACCAATTTCAATTTGGGCGCATGAATGTCTGGATTGGTCCTGTTGGAAACCGGTTAATTGGTCCAGTATTCTTACAGAAAAATCTAACTGGCCAGAGTTATTTAGATTTCTTGAGAAATGAGCTAGAACACTAACTTGACTTGGCGCAACGAGCAAGACTGGTTTCAGCAAGACGGTGCCCCACCTCATTACCACAGAGCCGTGAGAGATTACCTCAACAACGAATTTCCACAACGATGGATAAGGAGAAATGGTCCCGTACACTGGCCAGCAAGGTTGACCGATCTGACTCCGTTGGATTTCTTTCTTTGGGGCTTCGTCAAGGACAAGGTGAACGCCATTCCGGTTGAGACCCTTGAAGAGCTGCGTCATCGAATTGTAAGCGCTTGCCGGGAAGTAACCCCGGAAATGATTCTAGCCGCCTTCGAAAATAAGATTGTTCACGCCCAAGCCTGCATCGCAGCCAAAGGTGGTATTTTCGAAACGTACTTATAAATTTTGTTTGTAAGTAGATAAATAAAATGTCTCTTTGTTTTTTCGAAAAATTCGAATTTTTCATACTACGAAATTAAATCGTGTAATACCTTCTTCGCCATTGTCTCCTTGATTTTTCAGCGGTGATTATTGCATTAAACACTAGATTAACAAATTTCTGACTTTCATAAAGTTACACTACTCCCAATGGAATTCAAAAAAGTGATTTTAGCTTGCCCAACTTGTCACTTTTTCAATTCGTATTTTGCCAGTGAAAAAGACGTCGTTTTTTTGTTCGCGCCAACGCTATTTGTACGTTATCATTGACGCTCTACAATTTTCTCATTGACAAGTTTCTTATAGCACCTAGCGGTTAAAATTTAAATTTTCAAAAAACGTGAAAATATTAAAGGATTTATATGCAATTTTATTATAATGTGTCCCCCGATACGTATAATATACTGTACAAATTTCAACTTTCTAGAAAACATAGTTTTGAAAAAAAATCACTTTTTCGAGCAAAAAAACACCTTGTATTCAGAATTCACAATAAACAGGTTGATTTACATAAAAAGCGACGTGTCAGGTAAAGAGATTAAAAAAGGTTAAAAAATAACAAATCAAAACAGATTTTTATACCAAAACAAAGCGATAAAACTACCTGAACCGTCATCTCTATTTAACAGGTCCTCGCCAGAATTACGTTTTTTAATTATTTCTAACGACTCTCTAATATTGAGGTTTAAATAATTGTCAGTTTTAAATAAACAGGTAGGTTTTTACGAAATCAAGTTTATGTCTTATTATTCATTAATTTTTAAATAATGGACGGCCAACTTGTGCTCATTAATTCTGAATTTAAAATTTCGTTTAGTTTGTCCTGTTTATTGTGAATTCTGTATATATTGGCTAACCGTTAGACCTGATGATGTTCCCGAAGGGGTAACGAAACTAGTTGTCGCTTTTTAAAAATAAAAGCGGTTACTGCACAAGAAGTGGATGTTGTCGTTTTTAAGTTATTTAATTCCTCGTTGTAGTTTATATAAACTGAAGATCTAACCAAAGTCTGATTTTCGTGGGACAGTTTAAATTCAAACAGGACGAACAAACCACTTTATCAATAGGCCTCGAAATAACCTTGTCTTACAAAGGTTGGCTGATCGTCATATTTAAAAAACAAAAAGAAATTTCAGATGATTCCTTTGAAGCCAAGCTTGTAAGATATACATAGACTTTCTGAATATTTTTAATATTGAGATTCTCAACGATGAGGGTAATTAGTATTATATTTGTATAAAATTGATAAATTATTATTTGATTTCGATAAACACCAATTTAAGAGATTTGGAAGACGATTGCTCCGTTTTAGTTTTAGACTCGCTTTGAAAATCTGCATGAAATCGTAAGCCTAACTTTCCTGATTGACACTACCGCATCCTCATGAGGTTTTTCGGGCTTATTTATTCTAAAATTGCGACGTATTTACACATGCAAAATGAATTTTGAGATCGAATGGACCCAAAATCTAAACAAAACACTGAAGGGATAAATTTTTTTTAAGTTTCGAGAGATAGCGCCAAAACAGTTTGACAAACATTTCTTTTAACAAAATATCCAGCGACCATGCACGATCGAAGTGTATTTTTAGATCTCTAGTTCATATTCTACCTTATTGGCTACAGCATGAAAGTTGTGATTTATGCTTTAAACAGTACATACAACACTTTATTGTACTTTTTACAATTAAACAAAACCAAATGCCGTTAACCTTATAACCAAGAAACTATGTAAGAATAAGAAGATTATATACAACTAAAGAGTCAATATCAAACCAAAAACGTTTATGCATTTAAAAATAAATTCAATTAAATGTGCAAAATGAGAAGAAATTAAAATGAAAAAGTTTAGAAGAACTTTCAAAACCGCAGTAACAGCGAAATAACCCAGTCTCACATCAAAAGTAAAATTTCAGAACTTTGGCTTTACTCGGAAATCTACCTATATTTTAAATAGTAAATCCCCAATTCTTGTCGAAAATTAGTTCCAAAATCTCGATATCAGCTTAAAACGATAAATCATCACGAAAATAATGCTCTGAAATCTCAAAATCTTTTTTTACATCTCCGAGGGGACTATGTCACCTAGGAGGGATTTAACAATCACCGTGTCAGTAGGTCTGTTGGTCTGTCTATATGCGAACGGGTCTACGTTTTAAGGCGGATACTTTGAATATGGCGAAATATCTTTGAGTGCCGTGCTGCTTGTATTTTAGGCTAATATCAGTTTTGGCCAGTGTCTTTAAAAAAAGAACACTATGATTCAACTGTGCAACGTCGTGTGTCTGCATGATGCGCTAAAATTAAAATTAAGAACGGTACCCATAAGTGTACATAATCTCAGTTGGCACATATTTCACAATTTTCTGAGGAGACTTAAAGTTGCAACTGATCATCGTCAAACCAAATCACTCTTGAAATAAAACAAATTGTAAATAGGGTTATTCTTACACCGACTAGACTGAAGATGGCGCTACACTATACAAGGGAGCTTTCCCGCTTTTAATTTATAACGGCGGGTGACGCATGCTCAATGCCATCAAAAAGAACCCTGGGACTTCATGGATCACTCTTCCTTCCCGTCAAACGTACGTCAAGGACATTTGGAATACCGCAATCTGTCGGGGCGTAACGAGGCTGTCGCAAAACATCAGAGCAAATTCGTTAATCTTAAATTCAACGACGAAGACGAAAGCTTTAAATGTTAACATCGAAGAAAAATGAGGAAAAATCCTATTTAATCGCAATTGTTGGCGATCAGTGTTAGGCTAGGTGCCCACTGGCTCTCCGTTTCGTATCCGTCCTGCCTTCCACAAGGCATTGTCTCCGTTACAAAGCAAAGGCTTGTGGAAGCTAGGACGGAGACGTTACGAAGAGCAGTGAGCGCCTGGCCTTAGGTGCGTACTCATGCGGATAAAATAAATATATATTTGTGATGAAAGTGTCTAACTAGATTTGGGAGGGGTTTTAAATTTTATGTAGGAGGAGAAATGTTACATAATGTAAAAATTATATGCGAAAATGAATTGGTAACAATGTATGTGTGGACAGTGCCGTATTTCCGCCTAGGCCAACCTAGGCCGTGGCCTTGGTTCCAGTGACCGTAATTACTGTATTCGAAGGCATAAATCTATAATATCAATAGTAATTTATATTGGAGAAATCCCCAGGTAGAAGATTTTGTTTTAAAATTACCCAAAGTTATGCCTGGCAGTTTACGGCATAGAAATCTCATAGGTAACTAGAATGCTGCCGCCTACGGCCGAGCTTGTCGCCAGTTCGTTTTGATCCTTCAGCCAATGAGAGACCGTAGAGTGGTTCCGCCAAGGAGGATAATATTCCTCATTGGTTCCGCGTAACTATAGCGGGAGCTAGATATTGTCATTCTCTCTGGTGACATTAAATTCGTGGCAGAACCACTCTTTGAGCTCTGATTGGCTAAGATCTGGCTATCGTCTGCCACGGCGTTTGGTCCATTTGCCAGTTACACGGCAGCATTCTAGTTACCTATGAGATTTCTATGGTTTACGGACGCGGCCTTAAATCGCAATGTTGCATAATTATCGCATATTTAGTCGACGATTGTTAAGAGCTTTTATTTAGTAATATAATCGTAGAGCTCCGACTTCTACGCAGAATCAGGCAAATTCAGGCACATCCTAGTTCCAAGGACAAGAATTAATGCAGAGAGTGAAAAGGGGGCCCAGACTCCTTATCTGCCTATGGGCCCAGGATCTCTAAGTCCGGCCCTGTGTGTGGAAGGAAATAGATGCTTGAGATATCATATTTTTAATTGTTTTTGAATAGTAGTGTCAATTTATTTATATTTAAGTTTACGTGTTGCGTCACCAAAAGTTAAGGATACTTCCTTTAGAGAATAAATAATCCTAAAAACACTTAACTTGCCATTCAGTGGTGTAACGTCAGATTTTCGGCCCGCCTGCAACTGAAGACGTCAGGCCCCCTAAAGTGAGACTTAAAAACATAGAATGTTCACAATCCACTGTGAGGCCTCTTTGGCCTTGATTGGTTTCCCCGTTTCGTCAGCCTTAACGATTACTGGTTCGGTTTCCTCAGATTGCATAGGTACACCTGATTAGGCCGAATCAACTTTTCGATTTTTTTTACAGTTCTTGTTTAACGTTTTCATCTTTCTGTGTGCAAATTTTTCGTTTTTATGCTCTAGTTTTTTACTTCAATTTTGAGGTAGTAGTAGATTCTTGCAGTTCTGTCTCTTCTACACTATGTGATCTAAGTACCTAATTTTCCATAAAATTTCTGTCAAAGTAGAGAACCACTGCGCTTTTCGCCAATCCCAAAGGAAACCGGCAATCTAGAAGGCTGCCATTAGGGAAAACATGGGCAAAATATGCGATTGCTTAGATGTAAAAAATCTCGTTAAAAAAGTAAGCCAAAAAAGTTCGGGTCCGTTTGCTTAATATAAAAGCAAGCTAAGAAACAATATTTTTGTTGTTTGTTTACTGACGATGAGACTTCCCGAGGCGATAATCACTGATTTTGTTGACACTAGGTGGGTATGTAGACCTTATGGTAACATGAAGTTTCACCAAGGGAAAAGTTGCAAAGGACATTAGTTTCGCCATGGTAACCGAAAATGCTTTTGACAACACAGTACGTATATTCACTCAATGAAAATAACATGGGAATCTGAGCGCTTCTAAGGGACCTTTGAAAATTTTCCAAACCAAAAAAATAGATCAAAATTGACAAATGAAAAGAATTTTATGATATTTGATGAATTTTGGTCAATTTGATGAAATTTGATCAGAATCGGTAAAAATGGAGAAATTGAAATATAAAAATATAAAATTGTATTTACCAACTAATCGGCAAATCGTCGGAAAGAAATGAATTTTATCAAAATTTATAAAATAGAATTAAGTTGTTTGAAATTGATCAAAATTAATAATTTTAATTAGAATTATTACTATTATTTTTTAGAAGTGCTCAGATTCCCATGTCATTTTCAATTGGAAAATATACATACTGTGTTATCAAAAACATTTTCGGTTGCCATGGCAAAACTAATGCCCATTGCAACCTTTCCCTGGGTGAAATTTTTTGTTACCATAAGGTCTACGTACCCACCTAGTTTCAACAAAATCGGTGATTATCACCTCGGGTAGTCTCCTCGTGAGCGTATTGCACGTCGATTTCTTAAAATATCTCAAAATCAACTAAAGAGGATTTATCAGCGAGCGAGAAAAATATATGCTACACAAATCCCGCTCTCTCCTCGTTCGCTCTCTCTTAAGCCACGGCCAACTTTGATTTCTCGCGCATCTCTCGCGCTACAGCGGCCATCTCATTCGTTCACGTTCCTGTGTTAACCTATGAGCAAAAGATGTGTATGACGTCAGCGCCCCTAGCGGATTATTATTTTTAGTATAGTTTTTACATTGGGGACAATATAACCACCGAGCGTGGCGCTGAACTCCTACACATTATAGTACAGTTTATAGGGGGAAAATCCTTGCTCGCAGAATTTCGACGAATGTGTTGGCCGTAGTAGCGCGAACAGCGCGTGATCAAAGTTGGCCGTGCTTAAGCGAGCGAGCTTTCTCTAAACGTGGAGATGCCGAGATGACGGGTAGGCGCTTACGGCGCGACGAACGAGTCTGTCGCGAACGAAGAGGGCTTTTGCTCCCTTTGTAGTCCAGCGGCATAGCAGAATGATTGTGCACTTTCGTATAAAAGCATGAAATTTTCCACAATGGCTAGAAATGCCATGAAAAAATATAAGAAATCGAGTCACTTCAAATTTTACCCACAAGCCTCTGTAATCCAAGATGGCGGCCAAAATAAACCAATTTTTGTTACTGTCGTCCGATTTGATTGATTTTCATGTTAGACATGTATTTTTGGGTGCTGAGTACGATTTTTAAGTTTAAATTAACCTTATTGCACATTTAAATTTATTAAAAAATTCAAAATGGTGGGCAAAACCGAGAGCCAAAACTAACATTTTTCGTTTATTTTAATCCGATTTGATTGATTTTCACCAAACAACTAAAGAAATATTTCGAATTATAATCCAACAAGATTATTTCAAACCACTTGTTTCACATAATTGTCATATATGATAAATTACCTTTTCTATAGATTTAAAAAATTAACACGTAAATTTATAAAGAAATGTCTAACAATCTCCGTCAAATCCGCACAGTCCGGTACACCGAAGTTCAGCTTTTTTACATTTACATCTATGACCCTCACAGTTTTTTTTACATTTGCACGATATCAGCTCAAAGCATGATGACAGAGCATCGGGTAGATCAGTCCAATGGGGTTCATGCATTCCACCATCCGTTTTATTCCATCCCCAGTTGATTGGTGACGGTAGGTCAGGATGTGCAATTAGTCTCTGACCCCACACATCACCTCCCTGATACACTGCTCTTTTTATGTGTTGTCTAAGAGCGACTTTTGACGGCGGTATGTTCTGCACATTAGAGTTCTTTGCAAATAATTTTTTCCTCACACTGTCAATGTCACTGTGTGTATTTGTTCGATCGTAAAGTAAAATGACGAATCTCTCGATGGTTTCATATACGTTATCTGAGATCTCTTTTGGCGCACATGACATAGCTAGAAGGGCTCCTGATAATTCTGGAAGTACCTTCCACGTGGCCCATGCCTTCTTTTTACCATGGCCGGCGAAACTAGATACCGTATCGCACCCAGTTAGGCGTGGAACATCGGTAGAGCACACGACTTTGAGAGCCCAAGACTCTTGGCTATATTGTGGGCAGAAACATATCTCACGTTCTTACCCGTACCAAATTCCACCCTGAGCTCGATTGATTGAGAGAGTTTATTGGTAGCACTTACCGCTAAAACAATAACGTCTGTATCCACAGTACGTATAAGAATCTGGTGGTGGCCATTGTTGGCTGCGTGAACTGCATGTAATATAATCCGAGTATCCGCCTCCTCATGAGTGCAGGGAAATATTTCTTCGAGAATGGTTAGAGGAGGGTTGCTGAGAACCATCTTTCCATCGGTTACCACTAGCTGTTTGTCTCCCTCGCCTACTAGATGGCGCATAAGTTGTTGAGACAAGAATGAAAACAGTTCTTTTTATTTTCGTTTTCTTGAAGGAAGTTTTTCCAATTGGTTGGAACCTTTGCTTCCGCAACCACACGTCGTCTTGTCCCTTTCCCCCGTTTAGTTCTTGCTCCAGCTTTTAGAGAGCTTTCAAAGTAATTGTCCCAAATCACATCTAACCGCGTTACAATTCGAAGCTTGGACACTATATATGGAATGAATATTTCTTTGGCGTAATGACTAAAAGTCTTTGAGTGAGGTGGCAGCATTTGTACAATGACTGCGCTGTCAAGAATTAAACAAGTAACTTCGGGGACATCTAATTGAGGTTCTGTCTCCTCTTCAAAACATTTAAGGAGATCGCTCTTTACACCAAAACGAAGCTTTCCACCATCAGAGAGTGATGGAGGAAAAGCCTGGTTCTCATGCTTAAAGAACGAATCCAAATCACCCCCTCTTGTTTGGCAACCAATGACAGTATCTGTTGCTTTCCTTTCGTAGAAGGTTTTGCTTTTGGCGTGTGGAACAGACGAAATTTATTACGTTTAATAGGATCATCAAGTGGTTAACTTCTATCAACGAGACGTTCAGTAACGAATGTTTCGAATTGTTGTTTACCAATTGTTTCTACATTGGCTATAGACTTTATGACGTCAGCATCCGCAATGTCTTTTGTATTTAAAACAAGCAGTTTCCTCCAAAAATGGGTTGGCAAATTCTTCTATGGTTTCAACAAGGGAATTTACATTTTTTAAAAACGACGTCTGAACACTTCTAACCTCCAATTTCATCTTGAAATTCGTTGATGACTCTGGCCACTTCAGGTCCCGCCACCATCCAACGCCTGAGGGCATTTGGGTTGTCTGTAAGTCCAACAGCTCCTCCATCGCCTTTAATAACCGTATTATTTTGTTCGTGAGCTTGGTCAAGGGGTATGGCGGAGAACATCTGATTAGTCTTTTTCATTGTGAAGTTTCCAGCGTTGAACTCTCTGCGAATGGTAGGATGTTTGATTTCCAGCTCTGCCATGTCTCTGAGATGTACAGGTGTCCAACGAGCGTAGTTGGTGTGGTCCAATGCAAAGAACCAGGGTGTCAGCTCGGTCAACGCAGCTACATACTGTTTAAAGTCCGCTTTTCGCCAAGAACGGACGTAGACAAACAAAAGGATTTCTAATCTGATCACAGTGTCTTGGTATTGAAATTGAGGAATGGATTTATTTTTCTGATTACGCCATTCTAAAACCCCAGAAGCTCATTTTCTTCACTCAGCTGTTGACTTTGGTAATGTTGGTATGCACGATTCTGAAGTATATACAGTGCCGATACGGTTACTTCATGCGCCCTCCTTGTACGTTTAATATATGCCACTCTCAAACACGAATCACATACTCCAGCTGTTCCAACACCAGCTTGTACCCGAGCCGCAACCCAGCTAGAGGTCGGGGATGGTTAACTTTTATTCAATAGATAAAGCTCTCAAAATTATTCGTAAAACGTTTTGATCAAGTAATTTATATTTCTGTATTATCCGATAAATTTTTTGATAAATTTGTAAAATAAATCGGAAAAACGACGTTTTTTTCGATAAAAAGTTCAAATTTTACAAATAATACATGTTTTTTAATCATTTTCCGAAATATTAACCGGTAAATTTCTTTGTTTACATTTTTCCCCCGAAAAAAATCAATTTAAACATGGATAATGATTAACCGTCCCCTTACCTCTAAACCCAGCCACTGCCTTTAAGCCAATCGCCGATCGTTTTCAAGAAAGCCATTTCAAAATGTAAACCACCCATCATTACCACAATCTTGTCCTTTCCGTACGTATCAGGCCACTTCCATTGAATTGGTTTCGACAATGTAAATAACGGCTGATCAAAAGCGATAACCGGTGTTAGACCAGCATTCAGATGCTGAACGGTGTTCTTCAAAACGTCCATTGAATGTTTGATCATTGCTATAGTATGAGCACTTTCAAGGAAAAGAGGAAGCAACACACTGGGACCTGTAACAAATTCTTTCATTGTAGGAAGTAGGCTAGCGTGGTATGCGGACCAGGATATGTTATCCACAGTATTATTAGCGGTAGATTCCTTTGCATAATCTAGCCACTTGTATTCTGCTATTTCGTGTTCCGGAAAATTTTTATTGTTCAACGATGCAATACTCGTTGGTGGAACTGCTGATCCTTTAACACTACAAGCAACTGAATGCACTTCTGTGAAGTATTTTGGTAGAGAGTCCATAGTCTTAGATACATTAGTACCCGTAATTATGGGTATGTTTCGGTCAAGGCCCTCGCCATTGAAATTGGGGTGCTGAAAGAGAGAGATAGAAGTGCCATGAAATGACTCTTTTGATGTTGTTGAGCTTGGGTTATGGTCTATATTATCCACTGCTGCAGTTGTAAACACACCACCCCGCATTTAAGGGGGGCAAACGACTTGTTTTATATTATATTGTTGACACACTGCATTTCCCATTTCTGTAGAAATACGAAAAACTCTATCATATGATATGCTTACTCCCAGACTTGAAAGTCGATCAACAATTTTCTTTTTGCGTGTTTGAGCATGTACCATTAAACCTATGTAAATGGGTACAGGAGTCTCCTATGCTTCATATGTGTCGTCTTAATTGATCTTTCATAACTAAAGTGAAATTGAATGAAATCCGACAACAATAATAGAAAAATGTTCATTTTGGCCGCCATTTTGAAATTTGAATTAGTTTAAATGTACATTAATGTTATTTTAAACTTCAAACTCGTACTCAGCACCCGAAAATACATGTCTAACATGAAAATCAATCAAATGGGACAACAAAAAGATAAAATAGTTAGTTTTGGCCGCCATCTTGGATTATAGGGGCTCATGGGTAAAATTGAAGTGGCTCGATTTCTTATATTTTTTTATGGCATTCCTAGCCATCATGGAAAATTTCGTGCTTTTATACGAAAGTGCACAATTCATTTAATTTCCGGAACTATGCCGCTGGACTATTGATCGCTCCTGGCGCAGAGAGAGAGCGCGCCTGAAATCTCACCGTCGCGTTCGCATTGGGCGGATTTTTATTGTACGATGGGGCCTTCTCTTTCGCTTCCATCTTTCCAATGAAATTCAGTTTTCAAAATAAAGCGTTTTATTTGACCTCGACCTTGACACGGTGCACGAAAACAATTTCGAGGTTTGACGGTTAATGGGCCATCTACTGGGGGTTTTCGGAATTAAATTTTTATTCTTTTTACGATAGCAGGGCTCCCAGAGTTCCTATAATTCCTATTAACTCCTATAATTTCAATGTGCTCCTATAATTTCCTATTTTCTCAAAATTGTTCCTATAAATTCATATTTTTTCGAAATTTTATAGTTTTTCTATAGCTATGACCAGAAATTCCTATAATTTTAAAAATAATGTATTAGAAAATCGCCTTAACGTTTGGGAAAAATTTGCCTTCTAAATAGAGCTTAGCTCTGGCTTAGGTCCGGTGTTCCCGAAAACATCAAAGGTTGGGCTCCCAGAGTTCCTATAACTCAAAATTGTTCGTATAAATTCCTATTTTAGCTAAAATGCTCCTATAAATTCCTATTTTTAGCTAAAAGTTTCCTATAAATTCCTATTTTTTGGCTAATAATGTTCCTATAAATTCCTATATTTTCTATGAAATTTCCTATAATTCCTAAAAAATTAAAAAAAAATCGCTGGGAGCCCGGCGATAGTATTCACCTTTAAAATTTCTTAGAAAAACATTTCATTAAGTATTGAAATCGACCTTGAAAAGGCGCACGAATAAAAATTAGGTTTTGCGGTTAAAGCGCCATCTACTGGGATTTTTAGAGAAAAATGGCTTTTGGGATGCTGTTATGTCAACCCCTGAGAGGACAACGGTACTAGAACTTCTACCTCCAATATCGGATCTTCTTGCGACTTATTTAATTTAATTTGGAAACCGATTGTTCAATTAAGTTGTGGTTAAAAAGTCTTAACCTATCTCAATTTGGCAGGAAGTTTAAAAAAAAAATAGGTTAGGATAATTTTTAACACCCTATATTTAAATAAATTGTTGACTAAGATTATTGGAAATATGATGAAGGTACTTATTTGTTTCCTAACATTAAATACACATTTAGCTTCAACATTTATAAATAAAATTTAAATTTTATATTCAATTGATTGTTTCACCGGAAGTAAAAGTTCAAGTAAGAAACATAGTATGATTATACTGCACTATTTTAACAATCATATATGAATGGAGTTAAAATAATATGAACTTTGTTAGATTAAATTATTTTCAATAGGAAATGTAGAATAGTAATAGGCTTGGTGATAAAAATATTTTGAGTATGGTTAATTTGATTAAACAAACGCTTTGTTTTAAAATCTGAATTTCATTGGAAAGATGGAAGCGAAAGAGAATGCCCCATCGTTCAATAAGAAATCAACTGAATGCGAACGTGACGGTGAGGTTTTCGGGCAAGTTCTCTCTCTGCGCCGAGAGCGATCAAAGCGAGCGAAAGCCCTCTTCGTTCGCGACAGACTCGTTCGTCGCGCCGTAAGCGAATACCCGTCATCGGCCCTCTCCACGTTTAAAGATATCTCGCTCACTGAAGAGAGAGCGAACGAGGAGGTGGGATTCGTTTAGCTTAGATTGAGATTGCTGACATAGAAATCCGTCGATTCAACTCACGGTCTTTAATAACTCTACTTATAAGTAATTAAAGTTTCGACACTTGAATTATCTCTGTTTATTTAGTACTCAGAATTTTGCCCACGTCTGCATTAGGGTGCAATCGGGCTATCCGCGCCATCTGACAATCGCGTTAACCAATGTCGCCATGGTTACGGTCAAAATTTTGAACGCGGAGGGCCACTGCGCTTTGCATTGTGCGCAGTGATGGTACTTGATAACGTTTTCCAAATGATTGCTCGATATTCCCTCCGAAGCAGTCTCTGACGCCATAGATCTTGCTCCAATCGACCAGAGTTAAACCGCAAATAGAAAATCCCATTATCATATTCCCGCCCTTTGTGGTTTTTCGTCTGCTAGTAATTTGAATTTAATCATGTTAAATGCCAAAGTTCGCCTGAGCAAAATTTCCAGAGATAAAAACCTCGAAATGAAAGGGAAAACAATTAGACATAAGCTTTCTTAGCTTATATTATTTCAAGGCCAATAAATTTAAAACGTTTATAAAACTGTTATTTATGGTAATACAGATTCTTGCGAACGTAATGATTTTCATAGTTGTTTAAAAAACTTATATTTAACATTTTTACAGCTCTACAATGTCGAAAACCTCTCAAAGAACATAAAAGAGCCAAACGACGTTGCATATGACGTTTTGCCATGTGATCATATTTAGTTTAATTTTTTTTTAATAGATGGCGCGGGTATGCGGGGTTCCACTCTAATGTCGGCCTTGTAGCTGGTACATTTCCCTCGAATCAGATCGTGGTTCTAGTTTCATTTCTATTTCTAGGTTAACATTGGCCTAGAACCAAGAGGGAGAAATCTCCGCCGCGAGCCCTTAGCTCTGTAGCCAAGGCTTATTCAAAATTTTATAGCTTTGAAACTTAAAATTAACCCTTATCTTTGCAAATGATTCATCAGAACTTAAATCTGGCTATTAGAAAAAAGACTTGTGTTTCTGAAGGTATTTATTTTTCAAATTTGAGATTTCGACGCGTTTGGAAAGGAATGCTATTATAAATAAATATTCTTTTTAGATCTATTCCGACAAATAGGGACATAAGAAAATAACCGCTAGGTAAAGCCAAAAATCTAAAATGCATTTTTTAAGCCTTGTGGTCTTGTGTCATAATGCACTAAATGTATTCTCTGGAAACTTACCGCAATATTTTTACCCCATGCATTGGAACTTCTCGGAAATGCTGCCGGTGGCGCTGCCTTTAAGGCCTAAGTGGTGTATTAAAAAATATGTCAAAGGCCGTGGCAGATAAGCGAACAATCAGGACATCAATTGTTTTACATAACGTCACAAACAAGTAAGAACCAATAATGGATTGGGCGAACAAAGTTTGAAATATTACTATATTTAATTCAAAGTTATTTAAATGGATATAAAACTCATTTCAAAACTTTGGTTCAGTTGCAGCTGCTATTGCTATTGGGACAATTATATTTAGGCATAATATTTTAAAATGGCACTGCTAAAACAAACGGGGGCGTCTTCTTCCCATTCACTTCAAATGTTGCTCCTTATATATTTTCAAGAAGACAAATAATACACGTTAAAATTTTTACGATGCTAATTAAGTGTTTATGTCAATAAGGTTAAAACCTGAAAATCGAAAAAAAAGCGCGATATTCTATGGGAAATTGCCGGGCATGGCTGTCGAAGAAATCGTCTACAATGTTCCAGCATAAGCTTAGCGAAGTCACTGAGTCGCCCCTCAATGGGGAAAGGTCTTGAATCAGGCACCGTCATAGACAGCTGCATTCTAGTTAACAATGAGATTTCTATGATGGAAACCTAAAAGCTTATGTCTGGTCCTAATACTATATTTTGATTTTTTTCTCTCTGGCAGCGATGCTCAATATCGCACAGCTAGCCGTTCGTCAAGAACTCAAGATTCGAGTGTGAGACCAACGTCAATCTGCCAGAATTCTAAAAGTTGCAAAATATAATATTTACGGTAAGGTGGAGTACCTGACAAAACAGAATTAAGCTATGGTCGTAGGTACGGAGTAAAACATTAGAAACTTCTTTTAAACTTTAATACTATTCCGGAAAAATTACCTCACTCACTAAAATCTTTGTTTACTATGAATAATAACCAAAAAAGTCAAAGTTATCTAAAAATTCGGAGAAAAACATTAATTACAAAGAAAACTAAAACAGATAGCGATATGCGTTTTTGAAGTTTCCATTAATTTACTAAATTTTGACATAGGAAATGTGATTGAAATATTATTATTTTAGTGAAATTAACGTCAAATATAATACAATACGTGTTTAATCAAATATGAAAAGGAACAGTGTTTGAAATTAATATTATCAAAAGGGACGGTAGTCCCTATGCAAGGTTCGGTAGAGTAGAGCACCTACCCGGGCACTTGCTATATTATCTCGAGTCAGAATGAAGCCGATATTACCCCCTCGTATCTCAAAAACTATAGGTCGTATCAAAACAAGTGATGTATCGTTTGAAAGGTTACAGGCACGCGACAAACATATACGAATTCCACCGAACAGGGTTGAGGCGACATTTCGTAGTAATGGGGCAAAGAAAGGCTTAATTTTTCTTCTTCTTCTTCTTCTCCTCGCAGACCGCTCTACAGCAAAACCTACTGAACCGATTTAAATGAAATTTGGTATTCAGTTTCAAATTAAGCTCCCATTGTGTCCTGCCAAAGGAGACGTTCATATCTAGTATAGGTCTTGCGCTATAGTGACAAATGTACAGTTCAGCGAGTCGGTAACGAAACCATGGAGTAATAAACACATAAGAAGTACTAAACCAGAGCGACCAGCGATTTAAAAAAAATAATGCAAAAGGTTTGATGGTTGATTCTAGGTGAAAAAGTGGCGCTGTGTTCGAAAAAATAGTCTTAAAGGTTAAAATGCCCGCTATGACGGATATACTTGGAAACTATATTTATAGGTGGATTGTAGGTAAAAAGGGGCGCTGAGTTCGATAACAATAGTCTTGCGAGTGTCAGGGTGGGGGTTCTCCGCCATAGGGCTTGTCGATAAATAAGTCCAGTTTATGACGTTTATGGGAATATAATTACAGATCTTGTCCTAGGGAAATAGATTAAACATTCGAATGCTACTGATTTATAGGTGGTTTCTAAGTGAAAGAGGTGCAGTGAGTTCGAAGTGTCTCGCCAGTGTCAGGGTGGGCAGTGTGCCACCAGAGGGCGGTAAACGATGCCAATGAGTAATAAACACAGTTCAAAACGTGTAAAGTTTAATAACAATCGTACAAGCTTATTTATTAACATTAAAAAATGAATTAAAGAGCAAAATGACGTCACGTTTTCAAAAAATTAACGTAAACAATATCTAAACGTACACAATGTTGGCGAAAGAGCTAGGCAGTTCTCAGTATTCCAAATTGGTGAAAGTTCACTTTCCAATTTTGTTTATAAATATTATTTCCGCTTTGTTACGTTTGAAGGTATTATAATAACTTCACTGCTATTGTTATAAACAAAAAGGCGTAAAATCCACCCAAAAACCATTCGGTTAAAAATTGCAAGGTCCTTTTAAACAAAAACGTCACGTCCTATATTACTTTAGGCCATAAAAGTAGTGATATCAAATAACGGGCAAGATCTGTAATTATATTCCCATAAACGTCATAAACTGGACTTATTTATCGACAAGTGATGTGCTCTTAAGTAATATGCTAGACCTTGCGCGTCCTAAGTGTTTTACTGAGTTAAAATCCTTTGTACAACCATAAAACATTTCAAAGAGAATGGCTAATATTAGAATCGCAGTGTATCAAATGTATTGTTTAGATCGAAATACATTATCTACTTTGTTTAAATTTACTCTTTTACCTTAAAACCATAATTAAATAAAGCAGACAAGTTGTTGACTGCAGTAATTACGTCACTGCAGTCAACAACTTGTCTGCTTTCAGTAATTGGCCAGTTTCAATAGTCGCACCGCCACCTATCGATAATGTTCAGAAATGTTCGAGAACCACTAGTACGGACAGTTTCAGTAATTTTATCGAGTGTTTTTATTTTGTCTTGGTTGGCCAAGGTGCTACTTTGAGCGAGACAAGAATTAAACCAGTGCGAACGTTTATTTCACTGCCAAGTTATGTTAACTCTGATTATTGAAACTCGTTTACTATGCTTTTAAGGTAAAAAAGTAAATCTAAACAGAGTAGATAATATATTTCGATCTAAACAATATATGCACCTATAAATAAAATAAACAAGCCGGGCCACGCTTTTCGAGAACGAAAGAAAACTTTAAAGTCGGGAGGTTGAAATGGTCCCGTGATTAGGTACTGCTGCCATCTACATCGTTTTTAGAAACTAATTCTTGATATTTGCCTTTCGTCCGCTACGTTGTAAATTTTATGATTTGTTCACTCTTTATACATTCTTAAGAAAACGTTTTATCTTATATTGACCTTTTTCTTTAATTAACTTGGTAAATTATTTAACTGATATTGTATCATTAGAATCGTTACAGCTAAGCTTAGAAAACTTGTCTCTTCTAATATTAGCCATTCTCTTTGAAATGTCGTATGGTTGTACAAAGGATTTTAACTCAGTAAAACACTTAGGACGCGCAAGGTCTAGCATATTACTTCAGAGCACATCACTTGTCGATAAATAAGTCCAGTTTATGACGTTTATGGTAATATAATTACAGATCTTGCCCGTTATTTGATTTCACTACTTTTATGGCCTAAAGTAATATAGGACGTGACGTTTTTGTTTAAAAGGACCTTGCAATTTTTAACCGAATGGTTTTTGGGTGGATTTTTATATTATAAGGGTAATGATCAATTAATTTGGGTGGGGCGATTATAGCAGACCGAATATTACCGTTTACCAAATTTAAAGATAGGTAGATAAATAGTAAACATTTAATCTATTGGCCGGAATTTATTATGATAGTCAGTCTAATTTTATTAACTCCTATATAAACGAAATAAGCTTGAGCACGTCGTAATTTAATTAATCTAAATTAAAATGCCGGACGCGGTCCGCCTTAAACGCCGTCATCCCGATATTTTAGCGTTGGCTTGAATCTGAATATCCCTTCTGCTGTAGGAGGTGCATTTCTAAAATTTATAGCAATCGCTGGACCACATATTGTTATATTATTGACGTTAATTTAAATAAGATTGACCGCGTCATAATTTATTTAATCGAAAATTAAATCTCGAACTCGGTCCGCCTTAAACGCTATCATCCCAATATTTTAGCGTTGGTTTGAATGTCAATATCCCTTCTGCTGTAGGTGGTGCATTTCAAAATAATATAACAATCGATGAAACACTTAATGTTGTATCATCGATGGTAATTTGATGGGGTGGCTGAGCGGTTAGCACTTTAGCCTCGCAGCAAGAGGAGCCGGGTTCGATCCCAACTAGTGGCACTGGGTGAAAATCCGGAACCACTCCTTCTGCGTAGAGTTTGTAAGTTATCTCCCCACTGGTTAAAGGGGTTTTCCACCGAGATCTTCGGTTTCCCCTTCCCATAAAAACTTGCTGAGGTTAACGGTAATAGTTAGTGTAGGGAGCTGTTGGCTCGCGTGGCATGAAGGGCTTGCCACCACCCTCCTACGCATTGTAACCCGGCCACCTGTTACTTGATCACGCACAAGCAACATTGCTTATGTGGTCGAAGGTGGTGCCTTGGGTATTAGCTCTATATTTAAAAAAAAAAATCAGGTTGACCGCGACATAATTTAATTAATCGTTATTAAAAAGTCAGACGCGGTCCGCTTTCAACGCCGTCAATATTTCATTTATAAAGGAGTTAGTAAAATTAGACTAACTATCATTATAAATTCCGGCAAATAGATCAAATACGTTTAGTATTTATCTACCTATCTTTAAATTTGGTAAACGGTAATATTCGGTCTGCTATAATCATCCCCAACCAAATTAATTGATCATTACCCTTATAATATTAAAATAATATTAATTTCAAACACTTTTCCTATTCATATTTGATTAAACACGTAGTGTAGTATCATTGACGTTAATTTCATTGAAATATTATTATTTCAATCACATTTCTAATATCAAATTTTAGTAAATTAATGGAAACTTCAAAAACGCATATCGCCATCTGTTTTAGTTTTCTTTGTAATTAATGTTTTTCTCCGAATTTTTAGATAACTTTGACCTTTTTGGTTATTATTTATAGTAAACAAAGATTTTAGGGAGTGAGGTAACTTTTCCGTAATATTATTAAAGTTTAAAAGAAGTTTCTAATGTTTTACTCCGTAGCTACGACCATAGCTTAATTCTGTATCGTCGGGTACACCACCGCACCGTAAATATTATATTTTCCAAGTTGCAGAATTCTGGCAGATAGAGTCCAACCTGAGATAGAGTGACGTCAGTGAGACGGGTGAGTTTGAGGTATTCGCACCATTCTTTTATTATGATCAATATTTAGTTTTATTAGCTAGCATAAATGTAACCAGATGGCCTAGTTAATTAATATATAGAATGATGATGGATTTAATGTTAATCGCTTGCGCTCTTATTTATTCTCCGAGAACTTGGATACCTAAGTATACCTTCTGTCTACAATAATCGATTCCAGAAAATATTCTTTAGAATATTTCGGGATACTGTAGGACTTGTGATACTGAAAATGTTTTTTATATTAATTTAAAAGTAAGTAAAACGATGACGATTAACGCTATAGAACAGAGTTTTAAAATATTATAGGGAGCTAACAGTTCTACGTCTCACGACGTCACCCATGCTTTTTCCTATTGAAAAAAAATTCTACCCAGCATGGCGGCCAAAGCCAAAGCTACGGAGTGTTAGCTCCCTATTAGTTTTTATTGAATTACAATGAAATTAAGTATTTGTCAACTTTGACCAAACCTTGCGGGTTGAAAGCTCACTTTAATATTCTAAATATATTTCGATATCTTAATATTGAAACGTCCACGTGTTTCCTCTGTTAATTTTTTGTGAGTTTTGAAAAGGGTATTTTTAAATGCTGTTCCCCAGGATTAATCATAAATTATTCTTAATCAAAACGCTATTTTTAATTCGGCCCACAAACATTAAATATATAATTTGTCTATCTCCAGCTTATGTGGCTCCCCAAATTCAAAATTAGGGAACTTTCGAATAAGCCCATGTAACCTTTTTATAGGAAATCGTCGTATGATTGACGGAGATATTCCTAGCCCTTGCTCAAAGATATTAATTCACTAAGGCGGGGGAAAATGATGACAAAATGCGAGTCGTGGCCTTATCGTGGAGTGAATTAAATCCGAGATAGGGGGTTACATACAGGGGAAAAGAAAAATAAAAAAGAGGGGAGATTCGAATTCAGAATGGAAACCCTTTTAGTCAATCACAAAATCTTTATTTAACACACCTAGACAAACACTACATACAAGTAATGAAAGGGGGGGTGGGTTATCAGATATTATGGTTCTTTTGATAAGTAGGATAGTTAGGCCATCACTATTACTATTTATTATTTTTACTTTTAAGCGGGGGATAACATGCGCAATAGAGACAAAAAATTAAATCACTCTGACTAATTGGTTAATTAAAAGTTTCTCTTACGGTTCTCAATAGGATCAGTTCCAACCTCTTTTCGTTCTGACATTCTGACTGGATATTCTACGGGGGGGGGGGACGAAGTTTTGTTACTTACCACTTGATTCTCTTCGTGGCTGCTCTTCGATTTACGGGAGCTTCCGGATTACGGGGTTCCGGATTACGCAAGACACACGCACACGCGTTTTCTTGGAGGGGCTCGACGGGGGACTTCTTGTTTCGCGGTGACAGTTCCAAACTGTCCATTCGTCTCACTTACGGCACGGATGCCCGGATTACGATAACTAACGAGCTGGATTACGGTAGGGATGTCCGGTTGACGACGACGAACTTCTTACAAGCGGCGTAGGTACTTCGGGTTTCAGTATAGTTTAAAACATCTAGCTAGGCGAGGGGTCGGATCTCATGTCGTCGGATGCTTATTCTCGGGATCATCGGAGAATCGGCGATCAGCTGTGAGTTGACTCGTTCGAGGGGGCTCATGAAACGGCTCGGGATGACTGTCCGAAGGTTCAGTTTCATTGGACTAACTTTTGGGGTTTAGCGGGGTCTGACGGACGCGGCCGCCAATGGGTTTAGCGGTCGGTCATTCCAGACTTGGGTTCCGAAAGTTAAAGGGGCTCCAAAGTTCGGTGGCAAACAGTGTGTAAAGTCAGTAAAGTGCGAAATTTACGGTTGACTCTGCCCGCCTCTGCCAAGGCCGAATGAGGGGTTGGGGGAATGAAAAGCATGCTCAATTTTCTTTCTTTTGCCACCGAACTTTGGAGCCCCTTTAATCTAGGATTTTGGAGCGTCCGAACTTCCCTAGACCCTTGTCGAGGTTCTTTCTCTGCTAGTTCTGTCTTGAGAATCCGAATTCTGTCTTCTTGGGGCTCTGTCTCTTGGTTTTGTTCCGGGGATTTGTGGGGCGGATTAGAAAAACGAAAGTAATTGGTGACCTCCATTTGGGTCATTGCTGCATCTCATACTTGGTCCTATCGTGGTATGGATGACGTCTTCCCGTTTGGAATGGTCACTGGTGGTTGATTGCCGGGGTCTCAAGGCTACCTTCATTTTGTTTCCAAGCGGAAAATGTTCAGGCGCCTTTTCGATTTACTGGCGACAGCCTTGAAAAACGTGCGCTTTTTCTTGGGTTATCGGAACTTATCGCTACCTGGTAGTGGATTAGAGGCTCGCGAACATGATAAGGTTTCCATGGGAACACTGTGAGCTGAGGGGATATTATTGGTCTAGTTTGGAAAGTTTTCTGGGAAAACCTGGGTCGGGCCGGCTCGGAATTTATTGCACCATCGGATTGTGACAGAAGGAAAATACGCCAATTAGCTCTATAATGTGAGGGCTCTAATTTTAGTATTGCTGTAGGCAGGGATTTCGTTTATAATTTATTTTAAGAGTACGATTTAATTGATTATCTTAATTTTTATATTTAAATGTAGGTTAGACTAGATCCTATGAGCTATATAAATTATATGGGATTCCTATGTACCAGTCATAAATTATGAAAGTTCTTAAGTTTAAGTTAATTTTTACCTTTCCGAGGGGACAAAGTCCCCTAGGAGGGGTTATACAATCACCGTGTCTGTCTGTCTGTGGGTCTGTCCGTCAAGCCTGCGAACGCGTTCGCATTTTCGGGGAAAAGGGTAATCACTGCGTTCGCAGTTTCTCGAAGGGTTGACAAAACACCGTGTGACGGTGAGCGTTAACGGATTCATTTGCGGTTGGGTTTCGTTGGTCTTTTTTCGTCAACGCTCACAGTTTTAATTGGATATTTCGTTATTGTAATGCTTATGTGCAGGTTGTGAATGTTGAGTTCGTGTTTTGACGGTTGTGGGTGTTGAGTTTGTTGTGTTTGTGTTATGATGGTTGTAGATGTTGTGTTTGTATGGGCGTTTTCCCTCTAACTTCTTCTTAATGACTTTGGGACGGACTGAGTGCTGAGTGTTATGCAACCTCTCAACGTCCAATGGCAGGGCTTCCACCAGTTGAACACGGTATTCGTCTTAGTATCAATTTGCGATTTTTTGGCGCCGGCCGGGAATCGAACCCGGGTTTGCCTCGTGCAAGAGATGTACTCTAACCACTCAGCCACCAACGCTTAATTATTTACGGTGTTTTTCTAAAAAACACCTTTGGCGAATGTCCTTTACAAAGTTATAACGTTAGGTACTATAATTTATTCTACATCATTTAAAATATTTATAAATTATATTAATCTTATATTTATAAATTATATTAATCTTATATTTATAAATTATATTAATCTTATATTTATAAATTATATTAATCTTATATTTATAAATTATATTAATCTTATATTTATAAATTATATTAATCTTATATTTATAAATTATATTAATCTTATATTTATAAATTATATTAATCTTATATTTATAAATTATATTAATCTTATATTTATAAATTATATTAATCTTATATTTATAAATTATATTAATCTTATATTTATAAATTATATTAATCTTATATTTATAAATTATATTAATCTTATATTTATAAATTATATTAATCTTATATTTATAAATTATATTAATCTTATATTTATAAATTATATTAATCTTATATTTATAAATTATATTAATCTTATATTTATAAATTATATTAATCTTATATTTATAAATTATATTAATCTTATATTTATAAATTATATTAATCTTATATTTATAAATTATATTAATCTTTTATTTATAAATTATATTAATCTTATATTTATAAATTATACTAATCTTATATTTATAAATTATATTAATCTTATATTTATAAATTATATTAATCTTATATTTATAAATTATATTAATCTTATATTTATAAATTATATTAATCTTATATTTATAAATTATATTAATCTTATATTTATAAATTATATTAATCTTATATTTATAAATTATATTAATCTTATATTTATAAATTATATTAATCTTATATTTATAAATTATATTAATCTTATATTTATAAATTATATTAATCTTATATTTATAAATTATATTAATCTTATATTTATAAATTATATTAATCTTATATTTATAAATTATATTAATCTTATATTTATAAATTATATTAATCTTATATTTATAAATTATATTAATCTTATATTTATAAATTATATTAATCTTATATTTATAAATTATATTAATCTTATATTTATAAATTATATTAATCTTATATTTATAAATTATATTAATCTTATATTTATAAATTATATTAATCTTATATTTATAAATTATATTAATCTTATATTTATAAATTAGATTAATCTTATATTTATAAATTATATTAATCTTATATTTATAAATTATATTAATCTTATATTTATAAATTAGATTAATCTTATATTTATAAATTAGATTAATCTTTTATTTATAAATTATATTAATCTTATATTTATAAATTATATTAATCTTATATTTATAAATTAGATTAATCTTTTATTTATAAATTATATTAATCTTTTATTTATAAATTATATTAATCTTATATTTATAAATTATATTAATCTTATATTTATAAATTATATTAATCTTATATTTATAAATTATATTAATCTTATATTTATAAATTATATTAATCTTATATTTATAAATTATATTAATCTTATATTTATAAATTATATTAATCTTATATTTATAAATTATATTAATCTTATATTTATAAATTATATTAATCTTATATTTAATTAAATATTTATAAATTATATTAATTTTATATTTAATTAAATATTTATAAATTATATTAATCTTATATTTAACTAAATATTTATAAATTGTATTAATCTTATATTTATAAATTATATTAATCTTATATTTATAAATTATATTAATCTTATATTTAATTAAATATTTATAAATTATATTAATTTTATATTTAATTAAATATTTATAAATTATATTAATCTTATATTTAACTAAATATTTATAAATTATATTTTTCTTATATTTAACTAAATATTTATAAATTATATTAATCTTATATTTAATTAAATATTTATAAATTATATTAATATTATATTTAATTATATATTTATAAATTATATTAATATTATATTTAATTATATATTTATAAATTATATTAATATTATATTTAATTATATATTTAATTATATTAATATTATATTTAATTATATATTTAATTATATATTTATAAATTATATTAATATTATATTTAATTATATATTTATAAATTATATTAATATTATATTTAATTATATATTTATAAATTATATTAATATTATATTTAATTATATATTTATAAATTATATTAATATTATATTTAATTATATATTTATAAATTATATTAATATTATATTTAATTATATATTTATAAATTATATTAATATTATATTAATATTATATTTAATTATATATTTAATTATATATTTATAAATTATATTAATCATATATTTAATTATATATTTATAAATTATATTAATATTATATTTAATTATATATTTAATTATTTTACGGTAAAATTTAATCGTGATCAGGAATTGAACTCGGGTCGCATTGTTACAATGCGGATAGTTCACCGGCGACCCATTGACTTCCTTTGGGAAAATAAAAAAGTAAAGGAACCATTATGATAAGGCGGGTTTTTTTTACTAAATGGATGAATACAATATCTGTATATATTGTTTATTGAACTTTGTTTTTTATTTTTTGTGAACTTGTTAAAGTCTAAATATTTTACGTATGCAAATTTAAAGGTCAAATCTTGTTTTAGCGCAGTCAGCAGATAAGATAAAGGGTAGAATCCGTTAGTTTTTTTGTAATTTATTTCGTTTTTTCAGTCTTTTTTATCTAGTGTATTTAAACTCGGTCGTCATTACTTCGTAGTTTATTTTAAACGTTTTCTCGACTGATTAAGATGTTTAATGTAGTTCATCAATTTGGTTCGTTTGTGTTTATTTATAAAGAGCCCTAACTATTCCGTCTACGGTCATTTATTGATATATCAGCTGTCGTTTAGTCAAGTGGCTTTCTGTGCTTTGTGAATATTAAGTTTTTCGCTTCTTGTTAATTCATTTTGTATTGGTGTGGATATTTGGACATCTACGATTCCTAATGCAGTCATTGATTTCCTGGGTGTGCGAGTCATTATATGATATTGAAAATTGGACGGTATTGGTCTTTTTCATGTGGTTTGTGTCACAACGTCAACCGGAAGTGAACGAGTCGTCCACTACCAGATATCTACGGTGTGTTGAAATAAAATGAGCGTTAAAGATGCGGCAAGTATTTCGTAAGCGAGAAAATTACAAAAAGCCTCTGTAGATATTTATTTCATTAAAATTTGCTTCGTATTATATTTAACTGATAAACTTGTTCTGTAAAAAGGGTTTAATTCAATTGTACATTGTTATAGTACGTCTAACTCACTGTTGTAACTACTTAACTTATGAAATTCTGAATAAATTAAAATTGGTCGTTTCGTCTCAATTATTTTAATTATAAATAAAATTTTATACCGGGCGGGGTAGAACTGGGATAACATTTAAAAAAAAACTGAATTGCGGAGATATATCTTTAAAGGTTATCTCGTGAAATTAATACCACTAGGGACAATTATTCCGAGGAGAGGTATATTTTGGCTTGCCAACTTGTAATATTTCTAATTTGCGGGGGTTATTATTATGTATTAGATCTTAAAATTATTAGATGTTTGGTATATGGTACGTTACGAGGGGTTAAGAATATTTATCAGAATTATTAAATTAATACCAAAACAATATGTTCAAGACCCGGTGGGTCGGACGCGGGGGCTTTGAGAATCGGTAGTCAGAGTGTGGTGGATGGCGTAATGGCTAAAGCAAATAACACACACAATTAAAAAAAAATGCAAGTATGTGGGGGAAAGTGAACCTGAAGGGTTACACCTATCAACAAACTAAATAAATATTAGATTCGGAAGAACTTTCTTTATATTAATAGATACTATCTTTGACTTCTCCTGCTTTGTTCTTAAGAGGTCGTTTCCTAAGCCGGATTTTAGTGTTAATCTTTTTCTAGAGCGGAATTAAAGTGTTAACCGTTTCCTAGAGCCGGCCTAATAATAATAAATATTTCGTAAATTGACGTTAAATTCTTAATAGAACATAGCGAAATAATTTTTAAGTAATAATGGGTTTAAAGTATTAATGTTGTTTCGCATTACACAATATGTTGCCCGTAAAAATATATATCTTTTTAATTTCACCACCCTAAGGGGTTTGAAAGTATTGCTCTAGTGATGATGTATTAGGGGTAGAAGTAGAAGGTGTAGTAGTTCCAGTGAGAGAGAGAGATGCGATATGAGACGAGGACCGCGTTACCACGTTGTCCCGTCTACCGTACTGCGAAAGCAGCCGAGTACGTTCGGCAGTAGTGGCGAGTAAGAGTAACTTCTAACGTAGGGAAACGAGCCGGCAAAACGAACTAAGTGTTGGAAATTTTGATCGCCAACGGTATTTCGTGTGTTTATTTTAATCCCCTTTTCCGATAATGCAGTACATTACTTGATTAATTGTAAACGACATAGTGAGTTGGTTACTAGATTAACAAACGTCTGAACCTGCAAAAAAATGTATAATAGATAATGAGAATAACGATATTGGTTACAAGATTAAGAAATTGTTTCGTGATAAATATAGCGCCTATTAAAGAGAGTCGACTTGTTCTTATCACAAATCTATATGTATCTGGGAGGAAAATAATTTCAACGAGTAATAAATACGAAACTTAAACCATTATTGCTTTTTCGTAATTTAAGTAGTGTTGCGCCATTTTAATATCTTTCAACTATTACATAATGGGTATGAATTAATGTTCATAAGAGTTTCGATTACGTTTGATACTTTACAGCGGGGGTGAAAGTATAATATGGGCTAGCCCATCTTGGTTCTATTTCCGGCAGGAACTGTTCAAACGATCATAATTAAACGAACGATATTAAAATGTATAAATTTCCAACTGATAACTATGTGCATAAATGGAAAGAAAACGTTATGGTCAATGTTACAGAAGAAACGTAACATCGTATAAGTAAAAATTTTTAATTACCATGGTTTAAAATATTTATTTAATAGTTGGTTAAAGCATGACTGATACTTCATGGTATTTTTAATTTTATTAAAAACAGTTAAAATTTACATGTTACCGGAGCTTTCGGGTTCGAGACCCCTCGTCAAGAGAAATACCGCTTGACGAGGGGTCTCGAACCCGAAAGCTCCGGTAACATGTAAATTTTAACTGTTTTTAATAAAATTAAAAATACCATGAAGTATCAGTCATGCTTTAAAGAGATAGTGACAGATTTTTTTTTGTATATCATTTTTTACATAAAATATATAAAAAGACCATGGTAAATATAGGGGTAGTAAAAAAATTGTAAAACAAATAATAATTAACTGTTAAATTTAAGATTTTAGATGGGAGTTTCAGCTTCTCCGCAAGCGCCGCATCTCATATTGCTGACGTCATTCGCGAGTATTATCTTCTAAAATGTTATCCCCCCCTCCACGTAAACCGGCTCGACTTCTCGACCAAATATGACGTGGTTTGTGGGTGAGTTTGCGGGGAAGATAACATTTCATAAATATTTTAAAGTAAATTTTCATAAATAAATACTAATTTAAAGTGGTATAACATATATATTTTCGGATTCACGGCATTCTATTCTATCCAATGAAGGTTATTAAGTCAATAAATTTAACTTTGCTCCAAGCTGTCACTATCTCTTTAACCAACTATTAAATTAATACGTAACATATATTAAAAGATACGTCTAAAATATTTTCCATATCTGTTCATTGGGACTTAATGACACTCTTCAAACTGATTTGTAAAAAATCACTGTTTTTATTAATATGCTTTTGGCAATAAATATTTTTGATTAATTTCGAAATCTTCATTCATTTAGGTGTTTGGAATTCGACATGAAAGGTGTTATCCTCAAAAAGCCACCTTGCAACACAGCTAACAAACCAACAACAAATAAGAAAAACGACTCAATGTTTGGACACGATAAGAACTCACGAGCGAGTACATATGGACAAGAAACCCTTCAGATGTGATCAGTGTAAATATTTATCAACTATTCATAAAAAAACACAGAGACGATAAACCGTACATATGTTATAAGTGTATCTTTCCATTTTCTGGATGTGACAATGCATAAACAAACAGACATGGGCGATAAACCATACAAATGCGATCAGTGTAGTTACTTAGCCGCACGAAAATTCACCTTGATGTTACACAAAAGAACACACTCGGGTGAGAAACCATACAAATGCGATCAGTGTAGTTACTCAGCCGCACGAAAATTCACCTTGATGTTACACAAAAGAACACACTTGGGCGAGAAACCATACAAATGCGATGAGTGTAACTCATCATTTTCGACACAAAAAGGTTTGATAATACACAAACGAACACACACTGGCGAGAAACTCTTCAAATGCGATCAGTGCCGGTATTCAGCGGCGCAAAAATGTCATCTGAATATACACAAAAGAATTCACACTGGCGAGAAACCGTTCAAATGTGATCAGTGTACGTACTCAGCTGCGGTAAAAGACTACCTAACTATACACAAAAGAACACACACTAGTGAGAAACCATTCAAATGCGATCAGTGTAGTTACTCAGTTGCGCAAAAAGCCTATCTAATTATACACAAAAGAACACACACGGGCCAGAAACCGTTCAAATGCGATCAGTGCCGGTATTCAGCTGCGCAAAAAAGGCTTCTAAATATACACCAAAAAACACACACTGGCGAGAAACCGTTCAAATGCGATCAGTGTACGTACTCAGCTGCCCAAAAAAGCTTTCTAAATATACACAAAAGGACACACACAGGCGAGAAACCGTACAAATGTGATGAGTGTAACTCATCACATTTGAGAAAAATCAGTTTGAAAATGCACAAACGAATGCACACGGGCGAGAAACCGTTCAAATGCGATCAGTGTAGTTACTCATTTGCCCAAAAAGCTTATCTAACTAAACACCAACGAATGCACACGGGTGAGAAACCATACAAATGCGACAAGTGTAGTTACTCATCTGCACAAAAAGGCCATGTAACTAAACACAAAAGATCACACACAGGCGAGAAACCGTACAAATGTGGCCAGTATGAATACGAAAGGAAAATGATACTGATCCAGCATGAAAAAAAGCACACGGCTGAAAAACCGCGCAAATGTGATCATGGTAGATACGCAACCGCAAGTGAGGCCTTAATTATTCGCCACAACAGTACGCACACGGGCACGTTACTTCATAAATGTGGTCAGTGCACTCTGAAGTCATCTCTCAAATGTCAGCTTCGAAATGGTAGTCCTATTCAGCCAAATGGCGTTAGTGTCAGCCGAGAACCAGACACCATAACCCCACCACAACTGAGGCGATTCAACGACCCATGTCGTCAAATGGGAGTCAAGTCTTTCAAAGTGAAATTATGTCGGCTAACGAATGCACAGATTAAATCTTTTTCTCGAAGATCGAATTTTATCGATGCACATGAAAGCGAAACGGATTCTACAGATCACATTGGCCACCATCGCGTCAGTAGAGGGACTCTTTTCGGCAAGGAATGTTTGAAATTAGACGCCACCCGCATCAAAGAAGAGCCATTTGACTTCATCGATCTGGTATCAATTCCATCAATAATGAAACAGGAAGAATTGGAATGTCGAGATGCGGTAGAACTAAACGAGGCTCTCTCGATGCAGCGGGACACACGAATTAAAATTGAACTACTCGACGAAGACCAAAGCGTCAAATTTAACGTGTAAATCGTATGAAATTAAGTAATAAGGTTCAACATATAAGAAAGTGGAAAATACGCATACAAATAACTTTTTCCCAAGCTCAACCAGAAAGTTATATAAATATAAACTTGGAATGTTTAAAGAATCATTAGCCCGTGCTGCGACAGTGGCTCCAGAAACGGGAGGGGCTTCAATTTAGTCCAATGTAAGAGGTCAAACGTTTTTTAAATTCATTGACTGGCTGCCGTCGCTCGGGAACCGCGCCACGGGAAGAATATGAAGGACACTGACTCGGGACTCAGAAGAAAACGATTTTAAGAAACCCCGATTAGATCTCGCACTGAAGAGCTTGTAGATTGTGTCACGTTCTTTGGTAAACTGATCTAGTTCGCGTAAAATCGCGTATTTATATGGTAATAAAAGAGGTAATGAGGCAAGAGATCTTCTGTTCGAGTCCAGGCCAAGGCTACTAGGAGCCCCGTTTAGCTTGGAACGTAGTGAGTGAAATCTCTGTAAACCAAGCATTTTCTATGAGAATCATCAGGGCCACTACAGTCTTCCTTCTACATTCCAAGTGTAGACATATACAGTATAAATTGCTGTCTCAAAACGTGTAAAGCGTTAAGAATGGTTTATAACGGAAACAGCCTTGACATATTTCTAGACGACGTCAATTTTATATCTTAGCTATACAAATCTATACCCGAAACTACTGTTTCCGTCGGAAATATAGTTTGCTAGATAAAGTGATCGCTAAAATTAATTATCTTGGCCGTCGTCATTCATAAACACATCTACGTTAAAATGTACATAGACACCCTGTTTTAAAATTTTGTTTTTGATATTTGTTTTGTGGACATTTAATATATTTAAGTGTCGACCACTTAAGAAGTCTCAGGGACCATTGATTTTAAGTTATAGAAATAGGAAATAGCTGGAAGAACCGAATGGAGTTTTCCTCGATCATGGCTGACAATTGTGAGACTAAATCTGACATTAAAAACGCTTAAACGAGTTTCAATATCGAGAAGCACGTTCTTCAACATTTTTTGTCATGCTTTTGGCCATTTAACAAGCTCCATGGCACGACTATGTCAGATTTTTTTATTTCATTTTGTTGATTTTTATTTTTTATTTCATGTTATGTGTTAATCATTTTACTTTTTGGTTTCATAGTAAAAATTTGTTTCATTTAATCATTTTTTAATATTTTCAAACTTTAATAACAGTACTTTGAAATGCCTGGGTTTAGATCTGAATTAAATTTGTTAAATGCATCATTTTATCATTTATACATGTCTGCATGGATACAAAGGTAACAATCAAAATATTTTTTTTATGTTAATCCAAATAAATTGAAATTGATTCAAAATTTATTTTTTAGTCTTTTAGAACTGAATATTTATATTTAAATATGGTTTTAAGTGGATGTTTAAACCCCAGAATATTATTGGTATATAGAGTTATTCAAAGTTAAGTGTTTTTTAAACTTAGAACAAATTAAGCACTATTTCGTGCACTTGAAATTGTAAAATAACTATTTTAAACAATAAACATTTGTTTTGGCTAAGGGCAAAATTAAAATTATTATTTCAGTTTTCATTTTAATTATCCGAAACTATGTACCATTTCCAATTTGGGGGAGAGCAGGTAGGGGCTGGATACTGAGTTTCGGCTCAGGCTAACGGAGAGGGTCCGTGCACACTGGCCGCCTCGGCGGATTGGGTAGCCTACTGTGGGGCTACGGGCCTCCGTATGAGGGCACGGCGGTCCTGTTTCCCGGCCTTTTGGACATCCACCGGGATCTCCCGTGCCAGCTGTGCCGGGTTACTTGGACTGCTGTGTGCTCGCCGTTCCCCTTTAGTAGCTCTCTCCAATGGGTTTGACTCTTTACCTCTGTAGGTAGGGTGTCGGCTGGAGTTGCTACAGCATCCATTCTTACTCCCACTGCTGTGAGCGAAGTGGGGCTTGGCCCACCCATTGCTGCACCTTCTGCTGGGTTGAGTGGCTTGCGTCGAAGGTGCGACCATCAGTAGTGGGGTTCTGATACCCATGCTGGATTTGTCACCTGTCCGGGCTTGGGGACGCTGGAGTAGGGCACTATGATGATAGGCCTCCGGTGGTATGGTCTCTGTTACTAGGTACACCGGGCTATAAATTCAGACACACTGTAGGAACGACTGAAAATTCTTATAGTTAGAGTTTGCGAATAAATCATATAAACTGGTTTAATATACGAAAAATGGAATAATGTATTAACTTTTTAAGTTAAATGGAACCACTTATGGACTGCATTGTAAAGGATGATAAAATTAGCGAATAAGACTTCTCTTATTCGCTAATTTTATTAACTTTTTAGCTGATTTAACAAACATTATTTTATTAATCGTTTAAGTAATAGTAAGTGTTGGGAGCTGTTGGATCGTGTGATTTGAAGAGCTTGCCACCGCCAATGGCATTAAAAGTAGCTAGATGACTTGGGTCTAAGGTATTAGCCTAGCTGATAATTATTAAAGCTTTAAAAAGCTTAAAGCGTGCTATCTCGGGTTTGACAGTGTCATTAAATGTCCTATTACCGTAGAATGCAAATTTGAAATCAGTTTTATGGTCCAAACTTTATTCTACGGTTAACACTTTTAAATGTCAGCTATAGGTTAAGGTACGGCAGGTAGACATCAGCTGAAACCACCCCTAATACACTGACAATTGTGAGACTCGTTACGCAAGGAATGTTTGTAGATAGACGCCACGCGCTTCAAAGAAGAGCCATTCGACTTCATCGATCTACTATCAATTCCGTCAATAATTAAACGGGAAGAATTGCAATGCCGAGATGCGGCAGAGATAAACGAGGTACTATCGAAGCAGCGGGACACACGAAATAAAATTTAATTCCTCGTCAAGACGAAAGTGTTAAATTAAATAAATTGTATTAAACAACTAATGAGGTTCACCATATAAAAAGGTGAAAAATCATCACTTAAAATAAGCATAGAGTCCAGGAAACTATATATGTATACAGTTGGAATGTTTAAAGATCTTAGATCCATTGGCCCGTGCTGCGAAAGGGGCTCAAGAAACGGGCGGGGCTTAAACTCAAATTCTTAGGATGGCTACCGTCGCTAAGAAACCGAAATTGATTTAAAGATTCTCTAGAATTTGTTACGCTCTTTGGGAAACTGGTTCAACTTATTTACGTCGTTGAAAAACGATCCAAGTCGACTGGGCGCTGATTTATCGTAGATCGTCTTGAGCGAAAGCTCCGCTGTTAACCAAGCATTTTTCCAGGGTCTCTTAAGGAAAGGTCTTCGTACCTTGGGTTTTTTCTTGTAACCCGTTTGTAGTTTTCCCGCCATTTTAAAAAACTTAACCTGCTACTTGACGACATCTATACTGATACCCTAACGATAAAATAGTAAATGAAATAAAAATATTATTTCACTAGCCAAAAAATAATATAATATTGCATAAGATATATTTTAGAAATAATCTAATATTTTAATTTATCTTAAAATTAATTTAAAAAATATAATATTCAACAGAGGGCGCCCCATCTAAGTGTATTGGGAAAACTAGTGATTTAGAGATAAATAGAGTCTGCTAACTCTGCTTAGCTTAGAGGTCGGGGATGGTTAACTTTTATTCAATAGATAAAGCTCTCAAAATTATTCGTCAAATGTTTTGATCGAGTAATTTATATTTCTGTATTATCCGATTAATTGTTTGATAAATTTGTAAAATTAATCGGAAAAATAACGTTTTTTTCGATAAAAAGCTCAAATTTTACGAATAATACATATTTTTTAATCATTTTCCGAAATATTAACCGGTAAATTTCTTTGTTTACATTTTTCCCAAAAAATATCAATTTAATCATGGATAATGATTAACCGTTACCAACCTCTAGCTTAGCTGTTATTTTCCTCAAGTGGGAAAAAGGGGTTACGTCAGACGCATTGTTAGTAAATTCTCTATCGCAATTTTATGAAATTACAATTAGTTATTAATAATGAATTATATTCAATTTAGGATGTAGATCATTGAATGGATTTCAGTCGTAATAGTTTTAAACCGTTAACTAATGTCTCCTTATTGATGTTGTGTGCCTAAGTGCTTAAGCAACGAAGTTAATGAGGATAAAGAATAAATTCATACCTTTGGAGCCCTAAAGAACTAAATTTAATTTCAGCTTGGGAAGAAGCAATAGGAAAAAGGCTGAAAAAATCATCTCGTGTTTGTCATAATAATTTTGTTGAAGATGATGTTTTAAAAGGCTACACACTAGTAATAAATGGAAATATGGTCTACGAACCTAGGCTGAAATGGGCTTTGCGTGAAGGAGCTATTACTAAAATGTTACTAAAATTAAACAATATTTACAATAAAGAAAACCAAACTAATCCATTCAAAGTATTGAATTCGTCTGATATTCGTCAACCATTATATACCATTGCATTGCCGTTACTAATGTAGAAGTTGAGAAGGTAAAAGTACACGAGGTTTGTGATAAAAAGGAATAAAATAAAATAAAATCGGAACCATATGATAAAACTGAGCTAAATGTATCTGATATTCCCAATGAATTTGAACTGGAAGTACCTGATGTTCCTAATGAATTTGAACTGGAAGTACCTGATGTTCCTAATGAATTTCAACTTGAAGTACCTGAAAAACCTTAACCTGAATTGAAACAACTTAAAACATTTAATGGATCGGAGATAAAACTACATAAACCACTTAATGAAACAGACCAAAATGTATGTGATATTTTTTACGAAACTGAGCCAAATTTACCTGATATTTCTATTGTTATTGAACATAAATTACCTAGTTTTTTTCTCGAAACGGAGTTAAAAGTAACCGAGTCATCTAACACACTAGACGTACCTAATATTACTAATGTACTTGAACAATCTAATGAAATGAAGCTTATTTTATCTGCAAACGGGTACCTGAACTATCTTTTGAAAATGTGAAGCAAAATGTGCCTGATCCATCCAATGAAACCTCAAAGCTAAATAGTCAGAATGAAGTTGATGAAAATTTACATTCGATTTAATTAGCTCTAAATTTCCAGGCTCTGATAAATAGCATTGGAAAGGTAAAACTGCCTTATAAAATGTATTTGTATATCAACCCACTATAAACGAATAGGTGGTATGTGTTTCCCGTTGAAACAAATCATAGTTTATGAAAACTTGTACATAAAGATTTATGTGCGTGAAGTTGTTCCATCAAATATAATAGAACATGTATGAAGAACAAATACAATCGTTACAACAATAGAGCAATTTCAAAAAGTTCAGATTTGTTTGAGAGCAACGCGAACAGACAAATTTCCCTTCGTAACTATTATGAAGACCGGAACGGTAGTTGAAGAAATTTGGTATTCTAATGAATGCAGTATAATTTTACCTCCCAAAAATGAAGTTTTTAAAGATTAAAAGTTATCTTGTAAAAATTGTAAAAAACTCCTTAAGTGCATTTTTGTTAGGAAAGTAAGACTACACCAAAATAGAGTACCTAAACCATTATCTCGTACCAGAGAACAATTAATTCAAACATTGAAAAGAATGCTAGAGATAAGACATATTTGAAAGTAAAGAATAAACGATACTCACTGAAAATTGACAATCTTAAATTTGAGATTGAAAATATGAAAAGGGATTTAGAGATAATGCCAGAAGAAAATATAGAGAAAGCCAACTGGCATACAAACCGACCTAAACTTGGTTTTAGGCTCTAGTGTGAACGTGGCTTAAGAGTATGTGGAGAAATTTGGGTGTTTCTGGAAAAATTGGTGCAGTTAAAAATAAGATTGATCATCCAGCTGACCCTGATGGACGGTCTTTATTTTTTGTGTGATGTTCCTCACTTGGTTAAATGCATCCGCAACCACATGTTGAAATATAGTTTAGTGAAATTTGGTAAGTGTTCACGTTTACTATCTATATAATTCTGTAAATTAATTTTTCTTATAGTTTTCCTTATTGCTTGTTACAGGTGACGAAAAAAAATTTTGATATGTACAAATGGCTTTTGGAAGTTTATCAATAGCCAGTGGCATTGAGAGTTGTTCCAAAACTATCAGAAGCCCATGTCAGTCCCACGACTTTTCAAAAAATGAATGTTCGAATTGCTGCGCAAGTAAGTTAACTATGTTCCCTAAATTTAAAAACGGAAGTTTTGAAAATATAATTTTATGATTTTAGCAAGAGTGTGGCTGATGGACTACAGTATTATCGAAGACTGGGACACATAATTTTTAAAAACTCGGAACCACTTTAAAAATTCACTAGAACTGTTAATGATTTATTTGACATCTTAAACATTAAATTACCCCAGAATGGTGTCACTCCTAATTCCCAGAAGCTTCAGGTAGTTGTTACAAGCTTCCCAATATTTTAAGAATCTAAATGACATTTTTTATTAGATTAATTCTGGTGGAATTTCTGTGTGTTTTGGATAACACTGAAGCTCAAGATGACGAATCCCCAATGTTTGTTTCCCAAACTACAGCGGAAGTTTTAAGAGTCAGGTTAACAACCATTCTTGAATTAATTTCATATTTGACTTCTGATGCAGTAGGAATTAAATATGTACTTACTGCCGAAGTCAATTAAGATCCATTAGAGAGATTTTTCGGATTAATTAGATCAGCTGATTTTATATATATATATATATATATATATATATATATATATATATATATATATATATATATATATATATAAAGTCGGCTTAAGCGGCATCCAAATTTTCATATTTGGGCCTCAAAATTATTTAATATAAAAATTCTGTAATTTGTTTGCGAAATAATTTATTTATTTTCCAATATTCAATGCGAGTGAGTCGCTGTTTTTACCTCTCCGAGGGTACTTTGTACCCTAGAGGGGTTATACAATCACCGGGTCTGTGGGTGGGTGTTTGTGTGGGTGTGTGTGTCCTGCGAACGCGTACGCATTTTCGGGACAAAGTGTAATCACTGCGTACGCTTTGTGTTGAAATCACCGGGTTCGCAGTTGCTAGGGCTCTTTGCGTTCGCAGTTGCTAGGAATTAAGGAGCGAAGTCTAACGGATGGCAAAACCACCGTTTGACGGTGAGCGTTAACGGATTACAATGCGGTTGGGTTTGGTTTTGATGGTTTTACGCTCACCGTCGCGACAGTGTGGATGCAGTTTGATTGGATATTACGTTATTTTAATGTTTATGTGTAGGGTGTGAATGTTTAGTTTGTGTTATGACCGTTGTGGGTGTTGAGTGTGTTATGTTAGTGTTGGTTGTATTATGCTTGTGTTGGTTGTGTGTACGTGTATTTTCTCTCCAACTTTTTCTTGTTGACTTTTGGGACGGACCGAATGCTGAGTGTTTAACAACCTCTCAACTTCCAATGGCAGGGTTTCCACCAATTGTTCACGGTATTCGTCTTAGTGTCTATTGGCCATTTATTGGCGCCGGCCGGGAATCGAACCCGGGTCTGCTGCGTGGAGAGATTTACTCCAGCACCTCAGCCACCGACGCTTGTTAAGCTTCGGTGTTTTTCAACAACAGCTAAGCGATAGTCCTTTACCTGTTATAAAGTTATTGACGTCAAGTTTTACCTCTCCGAGGGGACTTTGTACCCTAGAAGGGGTTATACAACCACCCTGTCTGTCTGTCTGTCTGTGGGTCTATTTGTCAGGCCTGCGAACGCTTTCACATTTTCGGGGCAAAGGGTAATCACTACGTACCCAGTTTCTTAGAATCAGGAAAAAGGATTTTCCAAAAGCGCCTTCTTTTTGTCATTGGGTGTTGTATCATTTTTTAATCGGCCGGAATTCGAACCCAAGCCCTCTTGCACGACAGGTGAGCGTTCTACCGCAGAACCACGGATAAAGTTACGCTTCACTGAACTCTTCCGAGGAGAGGTATATTTTGACTTGCCAACTTGTTATTCCTTTCAAAGGTACAAGTAACTTTTCTTTGACAGTAGTTTATTTTTTAGTTTTAATTTTTCACGAGCGCTACTATATCGAAAGTGTATCTTTAATTTTATCTTTACAAATTAATGGTTCTTAAACTTAATTTATTTAGTGTAGCTACGTACATTCATTTTCGTAAAGTTGTAAGTTCTGATGTAAGGGATGTATATGCGAAGGAAGGAATGTAAATTGATAGACTGGAATTCAGTTTTAGAAATAAGTAAATAACCACTCATTTGTTAACTGTTATCGGTACACAAAAAGGATCAACACACATGCAGTTTTAATAATGTTTAAATTCATAATTAACTCTAATTTTTTCGTCGCGTACCCATTTTACCCAACAATTTCACCACTTGCTTCAAAAAAATTAAATAATCCAAGTGGACGGATTTGAAAAAATTGTGGGGGGGCTCCATATTTTGGTGGGGCCTCCAAATGGTTGGCCTACCTCCCCAAAAATCCTGGCGCCGCTAATGACTGAAGGAAGAAACAAGGATCGGTAGCACATAAGAACGTTTTATTACAGCTAAGACACCGCAACAAACAGTTGGGTCAAAGGGGTGGTACTAAGTATGCAATAAAATCTTGAATCTGGTATATAGTGGATAAACACTAGCAACTCTTGTTAAGTAAGTAATGGATGGCTTCTTAAAATATCGACTTAGGTCTATGAGGGAACTCCAATACGTCATAGCTTGCCCCGAGTAAGAAAGAAAGCCCTCCCTAAAAAAACCAAATTGAGCAAAAAACAAGCTACTTAATGAGTAAATATTTGGGCTTCCTTCAATTCATCTTAGCGCCGTATATCGAATCTAAATGACATTTTAAAACATCAAATAGTGGGCAAGGACCACATTAAGCCACCGCTTCATCGAATTATCCACGGTTTCCATTTTATCCATTATAAAAGGTGCCGGGACAATTTGTTCATTGTGTCGTTGGTTGAATCTGAAAGACACGTAGAATCAAAGACAAGACGAAATTATTAGTAATGACTTGATTAATAATGAAATTTGCCTTAATAATACTTATACGAATTTGATACGAGATCCAACATTTATCAAGAGGTCGACATTGAAAATAGGGTCTAGCTTCCGTAAAATTAAATGCCAATTTTAAAATTCTGAATGATACCATACCTTATTCCGCGGAAAGAAATATGTATAAAGCACACCCTAGTGATATGTAACTTATATCACGTGGTCGCGTGATTCGATTAGAATTTCTTGTTAAGTTTCGCTTTCAAATTTCACTATATGAATTTCTCTTTTCTGCCCGAATCATTTCTTTAGAAGCATACTCGCAAACACCAACTTTTACTCTTGTGTAAATGCAGTGAGATGTCGGAAAGTCCCGTCAACTAACTTATCTTTAACACTTGGTTTTAATGTGTTCTTCCATCACCTGACCAAATTTCGTTTCAAGAGCGCAATCGTTCCTTTTGAAGTCTAGTAGCTTTGTTGTTCTAGCGTTCGTTTGAAAGTAATCTCAGTTTGGATGTTACTCCTGGAGGAGGATGGGGTGCTGATGAAGGTTTCTTTAATCAGAAGAATGCAGGTGGGGCAGCTCCATCCTTCCCGTCATGGCTTTTTTATACTCGCAATAAAGAGCTAGACAATAAAGATATTTTGAAAATTCCCCAGAGATGCCATACAAGGAAACGGACTAAATTACTTTAGAACTTCACTGGACTGTTGAGAAAGGGAAATAGTAAGAGTCCACGAAGTGCTGAGGGGACATTTTTCCATTACAAAACTTCCGAAACTTGGTACTATTTATTGTCCTAGACGAGTTTCTATCAACAGGAAATGTTATCTCGAAATATTGGCAACATTCAAAGTTGTTCTAGGCTCGAGCTATTCAATTTCGCGAAGCTACAGTTAGTGGGTTTACGTAAATGATAATTGATATTCAATTGAAGCAGTCTTGGGACCAAATGGTCGAACCTGCCAAAAAAAGATGTATCCACGCCAGATCCAAAGTGCGAATTGTGTCGCCCTAAAAGAGTCATTACTAAAAAGTGATAAGATATATTATTTTACGATATCTCGAGAAATAGAGATAATGAAATTGCGAGCCAGAAATTGAAAATTATATGTTTCGAGATTAACCGCGAATATGAATAGAACTATGATCAATAACTCTAGTCTCTTGAACTCTGTATTGGCCTCTGATCCTCAGGGTGAGAAGTTCCTTACCACCATTGAAGGCTGTCACGAAAATATTTTGGATTTTTAGGGTGGCTTTCCGGAGGTAGCGAAATATCCAGCGCGTCTTGCAAGAGGAGATTCAGCAACCTTATCAGGATAAAAACATTTACATGAACAACAATGGGATAAAGTAGACTTTCGAACTTATCATTGTTATCTATAGATTTAGGTTATATTTTGAGTGATAATTTTACGAGTGTTGTTGTCGAATTTGCGAAACCTATTCAAAATTCAAAGCTTAAATAGTTAATAAATATCATCGAATTTTTTTATATACAGGTATGGCGTTTTTCAAAATGGCATCGGGTCGTGAAGGGACGCAACGAAGAGCGTCCGATTAAGGGAACAGTTGTTGATTTTGCAAACTCAATTCCAAATTTTTTAAGTCACAGCCATCTTTCACCTAGGGGGTGCTGCCGGAGGGTTTTAGACTTCCAGTCTCAGGAGTAGGGCACACTTCATTATTCCAACTAGACATCGATTTGATCCCTTCTTCCCCTTAAAGGGACGCCCTTAGGGTTGGGGTCCATTTTCCATAGTATAGCCTACCACGGAAGAAATCCTCGATTTAGTGGTATTACTTTTAGGAAAATCTCCAATCTGCGGTGAATCACAGTGGTTGAAGTGAATCGTTAAAGAGAGGCTTTTCATCGAAACAAGGTACTAAATGAACGGAGGCGGGATTGACTTTACGGCGGGCTAGTACCAAGTTATGATAAAATTAGCGAATAAGTAGTACTTTATGACAACGGATAAAAAGCTGAACCCTAAATAAATTTGAAAAAATTAAAAAACTTACAAATAGCACGTACCGATAGGTCGTCGAGCAAAACAAAAAGACGCGAAACTCTATTTGGTACGAGCTATTTGTAAGTTTTTAAAAATTAAAAAAAAATCGGTTCATAAGATAAACCCGATTTCAATAAATGAGTACTGAAAATTTTATAAAAAATTGGTAGAACCGTTAATTTTTTATAACAATTAGAAATCGAAGTGGTTTTCGGGAATTATTTAATCAATTTTCGGCCGCTGACGTCAGGAGATGGGATACGTATGATTGGTTCTAGTACTTCAATACATTTCCGATATTAGAATCCTTATTTGTGAGAGCTGCCATTTTATTATAGGTCTGATTTCAAATAGTGCATGCAAGCCGCTTCACGCGGTCAAGTGCACGCGACGTCTCGAGCTGATGAGCACATGCATTCGCCCTTGCCGGTACTATTTTAAATTAGGCCTGTAATGAAATGGCCGACTTCGTAAAAGAGTGTATAGCTCGGTATAGCCTCCCACAGATAAGAAATTTAATTTGTTTTTCTGTCGCGAGCTAACGGCGCGTGTTTTGAAAAATCAACTTTTAAGGCCAAAATATTAGGTTTTTTAAGGAAGCGAAACTTTTTGTCTACGATATAATTTATTATAATGGAGAGTAAAAGTGAAAATGAAAGTTTTTATTCAGCCTTTGGTGAGAGTGAAAATGATAATTCTGATATTGAGGACAGCGGAAACTCTTTGGATTCTAATTCTACAAAAAGGGTGTGATTGAAGCCAAATATAACGCGCGCCGCTCGTATTCAGTAGGTTGAAAACTTCTAGTTCGAGAGAAAATAGTCCACTTCAATATATTTCTATGACAGTAGTAAGATTCAGACTCCACTCTAAAGCCGTGACGTCAGGGGTTGGAAAATTATGCTCGTGCTCTGCAAATTTTCTGGATTTCGGGGAGCGAAAAAAGTCAGTTTCAAACTCAAAAATAAAAAACTTAGCGGCGGAATTTTAATTTGTAAGTTACATATTTCGAAATAAGATATTCCGTGCTTTATATAGAACCTACATTCATAGAGATATATTGCGTTTGGGATTCGTGCAACTACCACTTTAAATTTGTATAGGAGACTGTAAAATAATTTATCGTGTGTGGGTATAAATAAGTTAAAAACATTTCACTCTCAAAAACTTTAGAATTGTGTTTTGTGATAGTGTAACGTCTCTACCCGTTGCTCGTTTGTAAGGCCTGACTCCGGTTGAACTGTGGATTCTACCTCTGACATTAGCATATACAGTAACCAATCGTCCTAATCGATTTGATTTTCCGAAACGTAACTGGTCAGTTTTTCTTCGACAGTACGATTCTGGCGTTCGCTTAATCCATCGCTCTGGGGATGGTAGTGGGATGTTCGCTGTCGTTTTATTCCCAATTTCTTGCAAAACTCTTGAAAGGTTTCAGAATCGTATTTTCTTCCTTGATCAGTTACGACGAAATGTGGAATTGCCCAGGTAGCTACGTAACTTAACAGCGCAATTAAAATGGTCTCAGTTTTCTGATCAGGTAAAGCAATCACTTCTGGATATTCTGTGAAATAGTCCGTAATAGTTAGAAAATATTTGTTCCCACGTTCAGTAGTGACCACTGGTCCAATGACGTCAACTCCCACTTTTTCAAACGGGCGAGCGATGGGAACGGTCATTAAAGGAGATACTTCGTAGTGATGGGGTGGTTTGGTTTTGGCGCAAGGAACACATTCTCTACACCCGGTTGTAACCTCTTCGGCCATTAAGGGCTACCAATATGTTTGTTGCACCGCCTTCAAAGTCTTCTCAGTGCCGCGGTGTCTGGACGTGGTTCATTGTGATAATGGTGTAAAAATTCGGGAATCATGAATGTAGGTGCTACAACTTGTGGGTTGCCGGCATTCTTTTTCTTACAGTATAATATGTAATTTTAAATATAGAGAATTTTTGCATTTTTCCACAGCGATTCGCTTCTCCGTTTAATTCTAGAGAACTGGGTTTTTCTTTGGGTCGTCAAAACTTGTATAATTTTCTTAATCGCTTCATCGCGTTGTTGGAAGTTCGCAAATTCCTCTAAGCTATACATGGGTTCGTAACCAAATACCGCGCTGGTAATATGGTGATCGGTATCAGATTCAAGCTCGTCGATAGGTTGGTTTGTCATTCGTGACATAGCATCAACGTTACCGTGCTTCTTCCCACACCTGTATTGAATTTCGTAATCGTATTCTTCGAGTCGTAGCATTTTCTTCTAGGTTCTTTCATGTTTCGAAGACAAACGCGCGGATTGTGGTCGCTGATGAGTATAAAGTGTCTACCAAACAGATAAGGGCGAAATTTTCCACACCTATTACGGCTAAAATTTCGCGCTGGACTGTTGAATAATTTATTTCACTTTTATGTAGAGTTCGACTGTCGTAAGAATTTGCGACAAAATAAATCCAATACCCAACTCGGTAGCGTCTGTTTCCACTCTAAATTGATCTTTAAAATTAGGGTCTTCAAAGTGTTAAACGCTTCGTCACAGGAGTATGTCCCTCTGAACTGAGTTTTTGGTTTCAATTGCGCGTGAAGTGGTGAGGCGACACTAGCCAAATTCTTAACCAATATTCTTAATAGTATGACGCTAGTCCTAAAAAGGACTGCGCTTCATTAGTTGTACTAGGTACCGGCCAGTTCAACACTTTCTGAATGTTTTTATTCTTCGGTTTTATCCCTTCACCAGACGCTACGTGGCCAAGATATTTCAGTTCTTTTTAGCAGAAGTTACATTTTTGCGGATTCATTTTAATTCCAGCTTCTCGAAGACAAAAAAAACCTTTTCAGGTTTTTTCAAACGCTTCGAAAAAGATGAAGAAAACCCAATAATGTAGTCCAAATAAATAAGTCTTATTAAGTGTTTGATTGGCGACTTGCACAGAGATACTGGTTAAATCAAAGAACAACGATATTTCAAAAGTGCACAAGAAAATTTTATTAAAAATTTATTTAAAACCTTATTACTAGTTTCGGTAGCGTCATCGCTCCATCATCATGATGATGGAGCGATGACGCTACCGAAACTAGTCGGGTTTTAATAATGTTTTAAATAAATTTTTAATAAAATTTTCTTGTGCACTTTTGAAATATCGTTGTCCTTTGATTTAACCAGCAATAAATAAGTCTTTTATTTTATTGAACTCAAACAGTCCTTGTTGCGTATAAATCCGGTTTTCTCCCTGTCGTCGGGATGAACTTCAATTGGCCAGTAACCAGAGGTCAGATCCAAAGTAGTGAATCATTAGCACCAGACAAATAATCCGACGAATCGTTTATTCTCGGAAGAGGGTACGCGTCCTTTTTTCGTGACGTCGGTTTTAACTATTTCCTTTTGCGTGTTTGGAATACGGTACGGTCGTTTTTAATTGGTGGAGCATCGCCGGTATTAATACGATGTTGAACGCCATTAGCTAATCCCAAATCAAATTGATCTTTAGCGAATAGATCTTCATTTTTAGAAATAAAGTTTTGTATAAGTTTCAATTGTTGATATTGGATATTTGTGAAGGTTAAATTTATCTAATAATAAAGAGAATCCGGATGTTTCGTCAGAAACATTTATTCGTTCTTCCTCAACATGTTTTACTTTATGTAGTGTACCAATTACGCAATCGCGTAAGAGAGTCGTTGGTGAATTCCACTTCTGTGATTGCTCGTAAATGGATAGTTTCGGCGGTTATAGAGTATAATTTCGGTTGACTTTCTGCAGGTGTAATCGAGTTAGGAATTCCCAAGTCACGCGCCATCGACCCTCTAATAATAGTGACTGAACAACCGCTATCCACGAGACCCAATGACTCAACACCGTTAATCTTTACAGAAATGTTATTTGTTACTCCGTTGCGACGTTTAATTTGCATAGCTTGGTTTCCACTATTCATTTGAGTTCTTCCATCTTGAGAATCAATTTGGTCCGTACTGCTCGAAAAATTACCACGAAATCTACGATTCCCAATTTGATCCGTTTGACGTTGAAAACAGTCACGCTGAAAGTGTCCTTTTCTCCCAAAACAGAAACAAGTTGGTCTAGAATCGGGTTGTTGATATTGCTCAATACACAGTTAATAAATACTGGGCGGTAAATGCTGTTGCGATTGCTCAAATAAATGTGGAACATAAAACGGGTGGTAGTAGCAGGGCCGTAGCTAGCAAAAATTGCGCCCGGGGGAGTGAGAATACGGTACGGTCGTTTTTAATTGGTGGAGCATCGCCGGTATTTATACGATGTTGAACGCCATTAGCTAATCCCAAATCAAATTGATCTTTAGCGAATAGATCTTCATTTTTAGAAATGTAATAGAATAATACTGAAGAAAATTATATGTTGGCGCCCCTAGACCTTAACGCCTACCTGGCGCCCGGGGCGGCCACCCCGCCCGCCCCTACCTAGCTACGACCCTGGGTAGTAGTTTACCAAGTTGGGTTGAGCTTGACTACATTGCGCTACTGCTTCATAGTGAATCTGATGATCTCGTGGAGGGCGAAACTCAGGTGCACAGGCGTACATTCCTCGACGAGTTGAACCCGCTTCTTGGTGGTTCTTTCGTAAACGTAACTCCACTAATTCGACAGCTAACTTTGAGACTGTTTCTTTTAGCGCTTCGCCATCATTGTTAGTATTTGTTTTCAATTGGACTGTTTCGAGGACTCCGCCATTCGTTCCTTATGAGGCTCCGAGGCAATGGTTGGAAGGACGAGATTGATTTTTGATTCTAGAAGGGGTCAGTGCATGCTGTGTGTCCTGAGCACAAACTATTCACTGTAGTGACCATGATGGAAAATGGAATATAGAAACTAAAAGTGGCCGTAAATAGGGGCGCAAAAATATTTTGCCAAGGGCGCCAAAGCACCTCGTGACGGCCCTGGTTATTATATTATACCTAAATTCGACCCAGATAGGCTGAAGACGGGTAGATCTTGGCTCTATAGAGGAATACCCTTTAGAACCAACCAAAATTTCAATTGCGATATCACTGTGACACTTTTTAATGGAAATAATTAATTTTAGGAGTAGAAGTTCGTTGTCTAGGGGATTAATCTTTAAGATTAAAAATAAGTGGCAGCATTTGAGAAATATGGAAAGAATTTTCATTTTATTGAGCAACATCAACATCAACGTAATTGAAAACGCCATTTTAGAATTTGTTTTGCTCTGGTATTGACCCTGTTGAAAAACGCGTTGAATTTAAAGTGTTGGTTGCACGAAAAATCGATAGTAATAAAAACGAATGAATGCGGGCTTGTTATGAAGCCCAGGACGTTCTCTTTCCAAAAATGTCATTGTCGAAACAAATTTCCAAGCCTAAGTGTATTAACTTTGAGTCCGAAACTGACCTTTCTCGCTCCTCAAAATCCTGAAATTTTTGGCGAATTTTCTCCTCCGTAGCACGAGCAATTTGGGGCAAATCAAAGCTGTAGTTTTATTCCTAAAATAGATAGAACAGAAGTGGAGGGAGTTTGTTTCCTTGTAGAAGTTTTCCAACCAGAGGTTTTTAATCATAATATTAGGCTTATTATCGAAATAAAAAATATTTTTTTACACGCGCGCTACGCGGCGCGCGACCCAACGTTTTAACAGAGAGGGTAAAGTCGCCGCTTCGCTATGAGAGGCGCCTCTTCCTATTCCTGTAATGTTAAAATTTGTAAGAGATTTTTGAAGCGCGCGCTTCATGGGGGATAGTTCAGGTCCCCAAAACGCGATGGCGCTAGTGAACGAGTTTCATACTTTCATTACAATATGTAAGGATCCGGAAAGTGTTTTCTCTAAATTTTCCGATGGTCAATTTTATTATTAAAAAGACATTTCATGAAAAATATCATTAGTGAGGACAAGAAATTTTACTATTTTATTATGTTTTTTACTATGACAACCACTAACTTTTAATAAATTAAAGAAATTCATGGAAAACTGTACAAAATGACCAAGGCCTAAAGTGATAACATGGAAAGAATAATTGTTTACGCTTATGTATATGAATGAGGATGAAATTATTTGAAAAATGGTTTTCCTGGAAATTCCTGGGTATGTATTTAGTGTTGAATTTTCATCAATTTTCTGTCTAATCTTTTCTGAGATTTCGCGTATTCATGGTCGATATCTTGCTTTTTCAGTGCGCTGTGAATACAAAACTCAATGAAAAAACCTATCATGGTTTGAAATGTAGCTGCGCATGATGAATTGTCTGGAGCAACAAACCACTTTTTTTCAATACGTCGTGTTATAAATCTTTCTAAGCGGCCTCTTACATTTGTCATATGAGACAGTAATTGAAAACTGGTGTCAAAAACTTCATTGGTCTGCGTTACAAATTTCAAGAATGCTTCTGTTGGTACAATAAGGTTACCAAAAGCATAGTTTTTCTCTGTTTTATTTGCTTTGTAATAACTGAGAATGTTGGTAGGATCAATCATTGGATTTTCAATTTTAAGCTGACCAAGACAAGATAAACATTGGTGATGTGAAAAGCATCGGTGGATTAAATACCCTGAAATGTAACTTAAAACCGTTTGCTTTAGTAGGTTTATGCTTTCAATTGATTTACAAATTTCCAAGTCTACTTCAGAGCAATGTCCTTGGCTTTGCAGAACTTCGTGACTTTCCAAATTTGATAAATCTTCATCTGGTCCTGGAGCTGGGGTTTTAAAGGAATCAATATTCAAGATGAAATCATCTAAATCGTCAATGCAATTTGAATCTGGTGGCTTTAAAAGGTTGTTTACTGATGCAGCTCTATATGCAGCCCGGAATTGTTGAGGATTTGGGTGGTCTCTATTCCCTCCTTTTTGACGGATAGAACCAAAATAATTTTCAACAAAATCTTGGCTTAACCTCCCAGTTAATAAGAACTTAAATCCAAAATTTTCTTTTAGGTCTTTCCACAAAAAGAGCAGTGATTGAATGGAAAGTTTCCACCCTTCGATACAAGGCAATTTTTTATATTTGCAGTTTTGGGGTTTCCATATGTTAAACCATTGCAATTTCTCACTCAGCATTTGCTTATGGATGGATGTGTCTGACATGGCTCTTTTGCATAGCGTAGCACTGTTTAGGGTCCTACTATTGAAACAATCAAAAAGATCATTCATGTGTAGTAGGAACTCCGCAGTGTAAGTACTACGCATGGTAAGATCCCCTAACCCCAAAGAAAATGCTGCTTGTATACAATTAGCTACGCTTTTGCTGAATACTTGCGCTGCCAAAATAACTTTCATGTTGGAAAATGCTGGTAAAGCGATATGCTTTCGTTTCAATTTATGCGCACTTCGGAACTTTCCAATCTCTTGGTCTAAATTGAAAAAAATTTCCAAGTCTTTCCATGAAACCTCTGTGCCTTCCACCAGAAATGGATATCTTTTAAAATTATTTCTGACACTTTTCAACAGATGGGGAGGGTCAAAGAAAAAATGAATTTTTTCCTCATCAATTTCAATAAATGGTTTCTCCACGGATATTCCCAGATTTTTGTATAAATTTTGATTGCCAGTTCCTTGGTCGCAAACAATAGCCTTGACTATAAGTCCGATATCTTTTAGGTGCTTCAGGCATTCATTGAGCAGCAGCTTCAAAGTCTCCCCGTGGCAAGCATCTCTAGTAAGGAAGTAGCCTATGGGTTGCTTCCATTTCACCTTCAAACCTTTAACCATGAAAACCAGGGCTTGATTTGCGTATTGCTTTGCTCTTCCAAATGGTCCATAGTCTACATAGCCTTCTATGATGTCACTTGAATGATCATATGTGAGTTTCTCTTTCAAACTCATTTCATCAAATGAAAGTACTATAACTCTCTCACATTTTTTCTTGTTTTGAAATTTCATTTTCAGGGCTTGCAGAGTTTTGTGGTCGAAACCAGGGGCAATTTCCATGCGAGACAACCATTTCTCAAGCGTTCGTTTTGTTGGTAGACACAAAACTGCTTGCCACATTCTGTACGCTTGAGGGCTGTGATAGAAGAGCGAGAGAGCCCATTTCTTCAACATTGATGAATATCTCCTCCCTTTTTTGTGTCTTTGCCTAAGTTTTAATTCGGAGTTGAAGAGCTCTTCAGCAAAACCGTTTAAAAACCTCTTTGCATCAGAAATATTGGAAATATTTTGACTATCTGCCAGTTTTTCTTTTAAACTTTTCAATTGTTTCTTCATTCTGTGAATTTGAACACTTTGCTTATTTAGTTTCTTAAGCAGTCTTGCTTCTTTCTTTGTTTTCAATCCTGAAACTTGCACAGACTTATTTTCGCTCTTATTTGAAATGTCGACCTCAATTTCTGCTCCTATATCTGGCATCAGTAAGATAATGATTAAAAAGCTTTTAATAAATGAATTGCATTAAAAATATTAATGTATCGTATTATCTAACCATTTCCACAGTTTTGATTTGACAGATTACAATAATTATGGTCAATCTGAATTCTTTTAGCAGGCAATGGTTCTGTCGTAAAATCCAATGTTCTTTTCCGATTTGAATTAACTACAGCCACTGCAATATATAACCAATAAATGTTCAGTGGTTATCACTTAGCAATGATGAAATCTCACATTTGAATTACCATTTTCTGAAATTTCTAATGAAATGGTGCTTGAAACCATTTCATCATTAGTAAAACTGTAATTGTGCTCTACCAATATTTCTTCCAAAGTGGTTTCTTTTGGCCTTATATCTTCTAGTCCAATCTTACACGTTGCATCTCTGTACACTATATTTTTGGTTTATTATTAGAAGCTATTTTAACTACCCCTGCAAGTAATTTCTTTACCTTCATTATCACTTTCTAGGGTTTGTTTGTCACTATCATAAAAAATTGTTGGAACAGAGGAATCTGTCAGTCTATTCTTGGTTTTTATGTTCATAAAACAATTGTCAGTAAAATGTTTAGCACATAGCCTGTGATTAGCGTGTAGGTATTCCGTTGATTTATTTATAAGCTTGTCACATTTTAGATTTCCAAGCCACAAAATGGAACTAAAATTTTTCAGTAAGAATATTAATGTAAATAAAAATATGCCTATGTTTTAAAAACGCTTATTTACCGGTCTTTTTCTTTCGGAAATTTGAAAAATGATAAACGAGAGTTTTTTGTTTTCGCTGACAAACAATTCTTCGCTGAACAAACTGGCCCTGGCATATTGAAAACTTTAATAAAGTCGTCAAAATATTTTTGCGTCGTCAAAAACGCGTCTTCAAAACGCGCGCGAGCACACTGGCAATGCAAGTGGCGCCCTCTGTCAATGGGGACCTATGGACGCTATTGCGGCAAAAATATTATTACGTGTTTTTTCGAAAGAGGCGCCTCTCATAGCGAAGTGACTTTACCCTCTCTGGTTTTAATAAGAATTTACAAGGAGCCTTCGGTTTCATATCGTTTTTCTACTACGTAGGCTTGTGTATGCCTATTTCAATTACTACTGCGTAGGACTTTTTCCTGGGTGTTAAATCAACCTGCTTTTAATTCCAGATGTAAAGAAATGTATTACAGACAATTAGCCAATGATACGATTCGCATTTTCTGACGTCATGGGTGCCGAGAAGTCTGAAAATTCGCCGAAAAACTCGATTTCCACCATTTCGACTTCTTTTTATAATAATTCAAAGACCACGTAACCGATTTTGATGAAATTTTCTGTACTTGCTATAAAATGTTTCCTCTTTCTAATGAACCATTAATTAGCCATAGCTAAAATTTCGTGCAACCAACACTTTAAATTAGAATAAAATTAAATGATTGTTTAAACTTAAATTTTAGTATTAATAGTGTAATTGGAATGATTAAGATTAATTGTTATATGTATATGTGTTTAAAAATAAATGTTAAAATAGAAATAATTCATTGTAAATGCTGTAATATATTTTGATGTATTTGTGAAAGGCTCAATGTCCTCTCTTTCGTATTCGAAATCATTGTAACAAGCTGGATATGAAAATTGCCGACGTAGAATCTGGTGGGTTTAGGTATGGAAAGTTTCGGGGAATAACCCAAACATACCCCCTCGGACTGCGCGCTTATAATCCTACTCAGCTTGAGAACCCCCTCGAGGGGACTTTTTAAAAAGGGTCGACTCTCCGAAGGCGGGCCAGATAAACTGTAAATTGTCAACGGGTAAAGACCCAAAAATAAAGAAACAAATTGGTGCTAGAAAACTAAAAAAAAAGTTTGTAGTCAATAATAGAAATAGTAGTTATAGATAGAACGCGACCTGATATTCAACTAAAGATTCCCAGTAAAAACAATAAAATTCTTCAGTCTAATTAAATATAGCGGGTCTTGTTAGATACCCTGAAAGAAACCGCTAAAATTCTACAGACCCAACTTGCTCTAAAAAGTGTATGCAAATAAAGTGTATGCATTTCTTACGACCGGTGATAACGAAGTTGGGCGAGAGAGTTCATATTCTGATAAACGGTTATGTGCGGCGTGGGTCATCTTGACCACCGATGATCCGACTAGGCGAGCTCCCTCGAAACGTTTACGAAGAGTGGCACCAAATGAGAAAAACTGAGCTTGGTCGGCATCATGGTCAGGAACGAGTTAGTTAGGTCCGCATCACAGTCAGGAACGAGCTAGAGAGAGCGAGAGAGAGAGCTTGACACGAGTGCCCGAGTTGTTATTCCTGAAGAACAAAGGTTCTACGGGGCCCTCGAAGTTTTCCATGAACCCCACACTCATCCCTTACTGTCAAAACAATAGTAAATACTACGGTTTAAATAAAAGCATGCTGCTGTTTTGGAAAATATACAACATTAACAGTATTTTATACAACATTATGCTGTTTTATGCAATCACAGTATGTAGCACTCAAAAGTACTTCTACATACTGTTAATTTAAAACTTATGGGTTGTCAAAACACAATAGTTTGTGGTTTGCGATACTTTATTGCAACTTGCAGTTAAATTCACAATGTGTTAGTGTTTTTGAGAGAAAAAATAGTTGCTGTAATAATAACAGTAACCTTTTAGGAAAATAAGAATATAATGGTATAAAAATAAACATTACACTACTCCCTTTGGAACAGTAAATTGCTACAAGATACACCAAACGTTGCCTTAAATGAAACAGTATGTTGCTAGAACAAAACAGTATGTTGCCTTAAACAAAACAGTAAGTTGCCTCAAATTGAGCTTCAAGCGAAACAGTACCTTGCAGCCAAAGCAACAGCACGTTACTTCAAACTAAATATAACGTTGCCTCAATAAAATAGACATATGATAAAATAAAAGAGCGCGATTTAAAAACTATTTCAAATAAGTCAAGAGCTTTATTGGTTAGTAAAAAATTACTGTAACTATAACATTTCTCATAAAAACACCTAGCATTTAAAATGTCAGCGCGATATTTATTAAATCTTGGCGCGATATTTATATATTTAAATTTTTAGGTGCCCCTATAGATTTCCGCAGGTTCCAAAAAAGCACTACTAGGTGGCGCGAAACGTTAATAGGAATAAATAGCGATGCAGATTTACCTAACAGTGAACCTTACTGCGCGGAATGATAGAAAAATCAGCACTAATTAAACAGATAGCTTAGACTAGGCTTCAAGAGACCGACAAGTTCGTGCTTTATAACCAAGTATTACAGTGTTGGTGTGGTTTGAATGAAAAATTTTCATTTAGTTTACACGATCCTGGTTTTTAATAAGTGCAACTGTACAAAGTTTCCTAAAAATGTACTTAATACGTATCAAAAATTTTACTTTTCTATCATAAATTTACAAAATGTACTAAATACGTATTCAAAATCTACGATGTTTTAAAAAAGTACAAATGTACCGCCCGGAACATCAGTGATGCAGTGACAACTTAAATTAATTCTTTTATGCTTTAATTGTAAACAGTATTTTTGGGAAGTGTTATAAACTTCTCACAATTGCATGTTGTTAATATATTTAAACTATGATTTTAAAATATGCGGTAGTGACTGATTTGGAATGAGCCCAGCTAAGGAAAGACCTGGCCGCTGTTTCAACATGGGCAAATAATCACGGAATGTCATTTAACGTCAAGAAAAGTGGTGTCAACCATCTGGGCACCAACAACCCCCGCGAGCGTTATCGCGTAGATGGCTCCCCCCTTCCTAAGCCTGACGCTCTCATTCGCGATTTGGGACTATGGATAGATCCCTCCTTAACATTTAGTAACCACACAACACGTGTTGTCAAAAAACTTAATTCAATCACGTAGAACGTTTTTCTTTCGCTCCCCGAAGCTTATCCGCACGCTATACAACTCCTTGGTGCTTGAGCAAATTAACTATGCCTCCCGCCGCGGCTAGGCAACCAAACTCGACTAACGAAGTTGCGTAATCGCTTCACCAAATTAACTAAAGGTCTTGCCACTCTACCGCCAGACGAACGGGATACGCGCCTTGGCCCCGCTACTTCGCTACGCAATTAACGACGTTGTGCAAATCTGGAGCATGTGGTCTGGTGAATCTGCGCTAACCGCCTCAACTCTCTTCCAGTTCTCTACTCTCCACAAGACACTGGGCCATCGCGCTAAGATTTATAAGCCACGTTTCAAGACTAATGTCCGCCGTTGGCACCTTGCGTTTCGTGCTGTCGAAAGGTGGAACTCACTGCGACCAAGTGCCCTTGACTGTGTCACGCGCTCATTGTTATCTCCGTCTTAGTGTCACAACTTTTGGGTTCACTATTTGTATGTAAGTATCCTTTTATATATATCCCCTGTAGCACATGAAGTCGTTTTAGGGTCGGGGTACGGTCGAAAAGTCACTTTATAGTCGACGACCAAATACCGACCTAAAAACGTCCGAACTTTTTTCGACACTAAAACCGTAAATCCTTTTTTGGGACTATTTATGGTCGGTGTGCCGACCATTATCCGACTTAAAATAGACCTTAAATTTAAAAGACAAAGAGTCGATTTAAGGTCGGGCTTTGGTCGAAAAGTCGCCTTTCGGTCCTGGTCCAAATACGGACTCTAATAGTCCTAAACGTTTTTGAGAATTCCTCGTGAGTACGTTTTCGGTCGCTTTTAAAGTTGGTATAGTGACCTAGCATTTTGAACCACTAGCCGAATCTAAGAGTCTTATCATTGGAACTATTTAGAATCCAAACGCCGACCTTGAATTGTAATAGCTGTCATAAATTGTAATAGCTGTCATGACTTGCAAAAGACATGACACATTTATAGCCCGAGCAACGGCCGACTTATATCCAACATTTATTTGCCAAATCGCTCAAAACTGTGAAACTTTGACGAATTAATAAAACAAATTGAAATATTTTTAAAATAACTTCCTTTCTGTATTATATGTTTTTGAAAAAGATTATATATTCAATCTGAGAATGTTTCCGTATTGAACGTCTCTCAGCTCAAGTAGGTTACATTCGTTGACCTAAATATGTTAGGCTAAGATATTATTAATGAATATTCATTCGTTATTGTTACTAAACCCCAAGAAACTATAGAACTCTGTACTCCAGATTCAAGAGCTTTCCGATTGACGGAAATAAACTCATTGTTTCACTCCCGTTCATGGGACTATTTATATAGCTATATTTACGGTTTTATTTGGTTATTTTCAGTCGCATAAAATATCAAAAAGTAAGTCGTTTCGACGTAATTATACAGTACATTCTAAGTCGGGATAACGTCGTTTCGGGGTCGGTTCTTAGGTCTGCCTTTTGCCGACGTCGGCCCGACTCTAATTTGCTATAGGGGATATTTACAGTCGGTTTTCTGGTTAGAGGGTCGGCAATTCGGGCGTCTGTAAAGTCGGGCCAACGTTGTTTCTAAGTCGGTTTTGTAGCCAGTTTCAGTTGGTTTACAGTCGTATGGGATGAAACCTTTAGGGTCGCCGACCGTCGGCTGACTCATTTAGCCCTAGGACATTTGGACCTTCAAAAGTCTACCTCGCCGACTTTTCCATGAAAGTACAAAAGCCTACGTCGGCCCGACTCTGATTTGCTACAGGGGATCTTTCTGGTACCCTATGGTCACAGAATGTTTCCTGTAAGGCTACACACAAGCTTCGTAGCCATATTCTTTTATTTCAAATAAATAAATAAAAATAAATCCGAATGAAAAATGCAAGGGATTTAAAAACACACCTCCAACAAACCCAAAGGTCTTTCTCTAATAACAATAATAGGGAACTACGACTCAACCAATGAAAAGTGTGTTAATCATAAACATGTCATAATTATCTGATAAAATCACTAGTATACTTTATTTTAATTTCCAGAAATTTAGAAGATGACTAAATTTTTGTAAGAAAATCTAATAAAATTTCAAAACGACTGTTCTGCTTTTATTTTTTAATTTTTAAAAACGCTAGATTTTTTCTTATTTATAATATAACTATTTAAAAGCAGCCCCTCTAAAACAGTCTGAAGACTGTTTTAGAGGGGCTGTGTACTGTAATGGTCAGTAGTAACAAATTTGCATTCAACAGTTTTAATAACGGTAGTTATCGTTAATTGGGCAATAAACTGTTTTGAAAACAGCAGACAACGTGCAAGAAACATTGCCTAATTAGTTACAATAGTAACAATCTACTGTTCTTAAGACAGCAAACAGCTCCAAGAAAAAGTGAGCATTGTAAATAATGAAGCTATCGGTATTTAAAAAAACAGTAATTGACAGTTAACTAAACACCAGCTAACACCATTAGAATAGTATACACCATTGAAACCGTATATGCAACGGTTTATTGAACTGCAGGTGATGTTAACATCCAGCATAAAGCTGTTATCAAAACAGCAAGGTTTTTAGAAAACAAAACAGTAACCGACAGTTAACCATACAGCAGCAAACACCATAGCAACAGTATATTCAACCGTTTATTATACGGCATTTGATGTTACAAATGTACCAAAAAGCAGTTGTAACAACAGCGATGAATTTAAAAAAAAACAGTAATCGACAGTTAACCAAACAGCAGCAAACATCATTGGAACAATATATGCAACCGTTTATTATACTGTTGTTGATGTTGAAAATCTACCAAAATGTTGTTGCAAAAACAGCGAGGTTGTTTAAAAATAAACTGTCATTTCCTCTGTTATTTTAACAATGTCGATTCACTGTTATAAAAACAGCACATTAGTGGCATCTACGGACGCCACTACCTTGCTGTTAAAAATCAGCGTTTTTCCTCTGTGTGCCCAGTGGCCCAGCGTGGCTTATGACGGTCGCGTGAAAAAGGAGGGGGTCCAACGATCTTGGAAACTTTTAAATAAGGCACACAGCAAAACGATTGGCGACGTTTGGGCACTACTAGAGCGGGGTTATACCAGAGTGAGGCCATAGGAATATTTTTCCATGGGGGATGTTCGATACATGATAAAAGTATAGAATGGACCATAAATTGTTACACATCACCTAAAAAACCAATAGCCAAATGTCCAATTTTATAAACCATTGTAGGATTACCCAGAACTCCAAAATATCGTCAATTCCCCAAAAACGGCCTTAGTTATTGGAAATTATTGCCAGTTGCTCATTAGTGAAAAAGCATATCGATATCCATAAAAACTTGTTGAGGTTAACGGTATTAGTAAGTGTGGGGAGCTGTGGATCGCGTGGCATATATGCAGGGCTTAATTAATTAAGGGCTTTAAAAGTCCCTTGATGACTTAGGCCTAAGGTGGTGCCTTGGGTATTAGCCTAGCTGATTATTATTATTTATTATTATAACGCAAAAACATATTTTTGCTTCACATTTTAAAATAAGACATTTATGCTGAACAAACGCGAAAATATGGAAACATAATGAGCTAGTAATTTCAAAAATAATAATTTAATTATAATTAAGAAATTATTAGATACAACTGTATACTTCCATATGAAAAATACTAATTTCAACTTTCAAAAAGTTACCGATAGATGCTTTTAAAATTTAAAGATGAATTCAATCATAATTGATTTTTCGTAAATATACGCTAGTCTTGATTCAGTGAAAGTGAAAAATCCCTATGTCATAATTTTATTTCATCAGAATACACTGGCGTTGTGCTAAATGACCAAAGTAATCTTTCGAAACATTTTCAATTAAGGTTTTATTACGCTGCACTAAAAATGTGACTAAATCTGGAATTTACACGTTCCTAAAACCTTGACTAAGAAATAGTTTGATCATCAGGTAAGAAATAAACCAACGTTAAATTGAGTCGGAATGGCTGTCTCAGGGTATAATAGGAAAATGAATTGGCAGTCCCATGGTTTAATAGGGAAATGAATTGGCAGTCTAAGGGTATATTAGGAAAAGGAATTAGCAGTCCCAGGGTATAATGGGGAAATGAATTTCTGAGTCTCAGGGTATTATAGGGAAATGAACAGGCAGTCTTAGGGTAAAATAAGGAAATAAATAGGCAGTCGCTGGGTATAATAAGGAAATAAATAGGCAGTCGCAGGGTATAATAAGGAAATGAATTGGCAGTCTCAGGGTATTATAGGGAAATGAATAGGCAGTCACAGGGTATAATTAGGAAATTAATTGGCAGTATCAGGGTATAATAGGGAAATGAATTGGCAGTTCCAGTGTATAATAGGGAAATTAATTGGCAGTACCAGTGTATAATAGGGAAATGAATAGGCAGTCTTAGGATTTAATAGGGAAATGAATAGGCAGTCCAATATAATACACTAAATGACTAAACACAAAAAATTAAATACTGCAATTAAAAAAATACTAAAATTACTTTTCGTGACAATTAACTCTTAAACAAAACAACTCACTACAAATGATATCAGCGAGGACAAATGCACGTCCCTAAGAAGTATTCCTCTTAGTATGAACATACAAAAACGGAATGAGCTCTCAATCTCGAGGGGACCTGTCTTTAACCTTTTCTGGAACAATAGCGAGGGCTTAGACTTTCTTTCTAAGAATTCTTCTCTACGTTTCACTGGCTATTTCAGATTTCGACTCTACAAGGGGGAGGGGGGGTAAGGTAAATTTCTACTCATCACTTGATTCTCTTCGTGGCTGCTCTTCGGCTTACGGGATTCCGGATTACGCAAGACACAGGCACACGCGTTTTCTTGGACGTGTTCGAGACGAGCTTCTTGTTTCGCGATGACAGTTCCGAACTGTCAATTCGTTTCGTTTTACGGCGTGGATGCCCAGATGACGGTACGGATGTCCGGATGACGACGACGAACTTCTTACAAGCTGGCGTAAGTACTTCAGTTTTCGGTCTGAAACATCTGGTTAGCCGAGGGAATCGGTCTCGGTCATCTGGGCTTCTTCTCTCGGAACGGCTAGGTAGTTGGTGATCAACAAATGATTTGAGGGTGGCGAGGACGTTACGCTTCCCGGATTCATGGCCATTTGGATTATTATCTTTTGTCTGAAATGCCCGGGATGGATTTCATCTGGGTAGTTGGCGAGAATATTTAATATGTATAACCGTGACTGATCGCGCATTCCACGCACTTGACAAAATCAGAGTTCTGTCTTTTTGGGGCCCATGTATTCTGGTTTTGTTCCGGGGATTGTGGGGCAGAGTTGAAATAAAAACAAATGGTGACCTCCCATTTCATGTGGATCATTGGTGCACCTAAGACTCGTGCCCTGTGACGGTACGGATGACGTCGCCTGACTAAGGAAAGTTCACTTGGTGTTGCGGGGGGGTGGGTGCCAAAGTCTCGAGGTTACTTTTACTTTAGTCTCCAAGTGGAAAAGTCCGGGCGCTCCCCGATCTTGTAGCGGCAGACTTGAAAATTGACGCTTTTGTTGGGGTCTTGTTAGTACCTGGGGGTAGGCCTGATACCCGCGAACATGAACAAGGTTTCATGGGTTCGCCATGGATTAAATACTAAAGGATGTTTCACGAGCTAAGATTTCAATGCCGAGTTCGCGTTGGCTAGGTCGTAACGTGTCCCCCCCCCCCCCCACGCTTAACTCCCCTAGGGGCACTGGATATGATTTTGTAGCGCCATCTCGTATTTTTTTAAATAATTTCCCGGGTTTTTGGAATTTCTGGATTTTCGTCTGCTCTATTAGTTGAAGATTATAACGACATGGATCAAAACACGCTTCTTTTATCAATCTTCAATTTCGTTTAAAATTACAAATAGTGAATAGTGAAAAGGTTGAATCTGCAAAGCTTCAAATCCTAAAATAAAGCCGAATACATATTAAAAAGAATGTAAATATTAAGATAATCAACCATGGAATAGCATGCCCGTTTGTTTGCCCCTGGATAGAAAACAATTTCCGGTTTGCGGGCTCGCGCCACTAGGTGGCAAGGTTACAGAGTATTTTTGCGTTTTTTCGCTCGTGGAACATCCTTTAGTGTTTAATCCATGGGATCGCTGTGAGCTAAGGGAATATTGCTGGTCTTGTCTTTTGTCTAATTCAGACCTCGGAAAGTTTTGGGAAAAACCTGGGCTTGGGAAAAGAGTTATTTCGAATATCATGCGTTTGCGTTATTCGAAGTGCGTAATCATCAATTTTTTTTAATGTCGTTGCTGTATATTTTTCTTTTCGCGTTTTTGGGTGCTTTACATTCTTTATTAATAACCTTTCTCAACTGCCTCGTGGTTTGCTTTTGATTAAATCTTACATCTTTAGGGAAACGTCTTTGGTTGTGTGCCAATTTTCCGTGCACCTTAGCGGTAGATGTTGGGCAGCTACTTACGCGATTGTTTATTGTTTTTTTTGTTAGACTAAAGTCACTATTGTGTTCCTATTCCTGCTGGTTGTTCTTTGTTATATATTTTTTCGGTGCAGTGTACGTGTGCTGCTTTCGTGACTTTGGCCTTAAGGTTCTAAACAGTCACCATAGTAGATACTTGTTTTTTTTTTTTCAAATAACCTTGGACGACTCCCTTAGTGTGATTGGTTTACGGGAACTAAAAACCAGGCTTTTTACCGATCCTCTAAAATCTACTATCCATGATGTAGGTATTTATAAAATACCAGTATTATGTTTTTAATGAGACGAATTTTGAATTAGAACATTTTTAACAATTGAACTTTTACTGTTTGGGTGAAAGTGTCGCTTATTTTACTCACTTAGGGCGGTAACTAAATCATTATGTTTCTGGATAATTTAGCTTCATATTAAAATTTCCCATTAAAATGTAAATTATGGTAAGATTAACCCAAGAAATATAATTTTGAAGTACCCCTGACAATTATTTAACTTACTACCGGTTTTCAGTGCTGTATCTGCCTTAAGGCAATGTGACTATGGCATATTAAGAAGTATTTAAAAATATACATAGAGTTTAATATATTTTGGCACAAAGGTTTAATTATATTAATGGTCTTAATTTTAATATAATTGTAATTCCAAGAGGAATATTTTATACATTAATGTGGTAAATTTACTGAAACTACTAATAATTTTGTGTAAAACATATTGATGGTACCTAAAATATATGGATCCAGAATATTCCCTCTTGGATATCACTAATTTTTTAAAATTTCTGTCCCTTTTTAATTGCACTGAAATGTACACGGTTACCTATATATCCTCTTTTTCCTCAGCGAAGCTAAGCTTTTTCCTATAATTTTCATTATTTTCTCAATACAAATATTTTCTATTATAATAGATTAAGAACCTCTATAACTCAAATATCCTCATTAATGTTGTTTACAAGTGTATTTGTATCATGAAAGTGTTTATTGTTTTATCTTGGATAAATAATAGTAGTTCCTACCTGGATATATCACTATAAAGTTCCGCGTGCGTTTGATAAGTGTTTGTTACGGGTTCTGCCTTGTAGAAGGCTACGTGTTACGGGAGTTTCGGCAATTCTCCGTTAACTTCGCCGAAGCGGCGCTGCTGTCGCTAAAGCCATAAGCTGTTCAGGTGTTCTTCAAGTGATATATCCAGGTAGGAACTACTATTATTAATCCAAGGGTTTATAGTCAGTGTTATTACCATTGTGTTTATATTTCTTTGTGTTTCTTACAGATTGACTCCCCTAATTTTGGAAAGGTCAAAAGCCCATTTAAATATGATACAATTAAATTACAACCTTTTATAACTAAGCCCCTTGTACTGGTTTTATAACTATAACCTACAGCTCTCGCCCATAATGTGAACGACTCGATGATGGAAGAAAAGTGGGGAAGTTACGGTCAGTCAGGGCATTTGAGTTTTCCCCTCTTACCAAAAACCAATTCGTGGAACCGTTGACAAAATATAAGCCTAACCCTAAACGGGGGAACTCTCTTACATACCCATTGAACTGGTACTTTTCCACTGTTTCACAATGTGTTTCAAAAATTGGCAAAAACCAGGCGACGGTTATGTGGTTTGGTTAATTATTTCTGTACGCAGAGACGATAGAAAGGGGTAAATTAGAATCATCAGGATCACCTTAGTATTGGTCGGACATTCCAAGTGTAAGCATATATATATTCCTGTCTCAATACGTGTAAAGCGTTAAGAGTGGTTTAGCACAGAAACAGCCTTGACATATTTCAAAACGGCAGGTATTTTGCGCCCTCATAATATCATTATGTAGAGATAGTGAGTGCTATGAAATACAAATACTGTCTTAATTACCTCAACATTCATAATCACACCAGACTGTTTTAAAACTTTTATTTTTTAAATTAAGCCATTAATTGATTTGTGACCAGTGAGTATAATTAATTGTCGAACACGTAAGAAGCCTCAGGTACCATTGATTTTAAGTTGTAGAAATGATAAAAGTTGGAAGACCATAAGTGATTTTACCTCGATCATGGCTGAGATTAAAAAACTGACAAAATAAATGCCTACACGCGTTTAAATATCGAGAAGCACCTTGTCTCCCATCGCTTTTGTCTATGTCAGGTCGAAAATTATTTTATTTTGTGTTAATCATTTTACTTTTTGATTTATGTTTATTTTGTGTTTGATTTAGTCATTATTAAATACTTTCATACTTAAATATGAATATTTTAAAATCACAGGTCTTAGAAGATCTTAGGGCCCGGTGCAGAGACGTTATTAAGTATCGCAAAATAACGATTCCTCGCTAAATTACCAGAAAGGGGGCGTGGTTTCAGAAAATCGCGTGCTTCGGGCCAAATCTGTGTGCAGAGACATCGCGATCGCAAAATAAACAGGAATACGTTCTGTTTATTTTGCGAGAGGTCTACGACAGTCGCTAGCCGCCAAAAAGCTCGCTAAAGCAATGGCAGATTGTGGTACGGAATGCGCTCGGGAAATAAATGGAGAAGTAAACGCTTTTTACCTACTATAAAAAGATAAGTAATACAACACGATAGGTCAGAAACTTTTAAATTATTAAATTTTTTGTTTCTAGCTCACTATCGCTTTCCGAAAAATGTTTTTGTCAAATTATTGTCAGAGCCAAGGCCTAACCACAATCACGATTTACGAAACACTAAAATAAGCCAACCACTCTTAGCAACTTTACAGGTAAGAATAAATTATAATAGAGAATCTTATACATTACTTCTTTGGGTGTATTCTAATCCTTGGTTTATTTATAGATCCTTATTTGCTGGTGGTGTATGCAGTGGGTTTTAACTAATGAGTCAGTAATGACATGGTGAATTTGTTCAGTGTATCAAGGATCTTAAGCTATCAACCAGCGTTTATACCAATTCATCTACCGAGAAGAAACCTTTCCTCAGGTAGACTAGGAGTTGCGATAAAAGATGTATTGGAATAGTCAAGTTTATTTGACATGCATCAAGAGCTTACCGAGCCAATTTGCTGTATTTCCTTAAAATTTTTTGTCAGTTAATTGTACACTCTTATATCATTTGTTACAATTTATACCTTGACTAGGCTATGTAAATGCCAGATAATTAGGTAGAACAACAACTTATATAAAAAAGCAGGACCCTTGTTTTACGTGTGATCCATATAGGATATTTTCTAGAAATTGCTTTAAGACAATTACCAATTTTTGTACACTCTTGAAATTGCTGTTTTTTTATTTATATATTTATTTTATAACTAGATTTATTTTAATTGTTATCAGCTAAGTTTTGAAATAACTATTTTCCCAAAAACCAAATGATATGGCCCATTTTCTGAAAGATAATTATTTTCGGAAAATGTTGGCTTATAATAGTAATGAATCATTTTTTCATTCGTAATTTTATTGGTGTACAAACCATAATTTTAAAATAACAAAACCATTAAACTGTGTAATAAATGCAACCAATCTAATAAATAATAAGAGTGAGAAAATTATATAATCAGAAGAAACTCATTTTGACGCACTATTTTATTGCTTTAAAAACGATTTTGGATAACCTCTCATTAGTCAGAAACTGATTTGCTTTCCCTTCGTGGCTATATTATATAAATATATTTTAATATAATAACAGATTTAACTATAAAAATTATAAAACCTAATAATATAATTAGAGTAAGGAAATTACTAATTAGAAGAGCCAAGCTTTGATCGTCAAAATGCAAGCCAAACAGAACCACGTGATAGCTTTTTGCGTCAAAAATAGAGCTCTCCTATTGGTCCGTGACTTGGGTATAAAAATTCGGATTAACACTAATCGCTAAAACGTCTCTGCACCGCGATTTCCATTGCGAGGATCGCCAAATAAACAGCTCGCTAAATCTGAATCGCTAAATTGCGATCCTGTTAAAATTAACAGGAATCGCAAAACGTCTCTGCACCGGGCCCATAATCTGAAGACTACAAAAATGGCCGTAAGTAAAACTTTAACAGACTTTTGGGGTTTAGGTGTGGTATTTCCCCTCCATTTGTAACTTTTGCGTGCAAACGCGATGTTACGCGCAGCTACTGACAAGGAGACGACCCGAGGTGTTACGCACCGATTTTGTTCAAACTCGGGGGAATTTATTCAATGGGCAACGCTTTTGCCATGGTAACGAAAAATGATTATGACAACATAAAATGGATATTTTCCCATTGAAAATAACATGGGATTTTGACCGATTAAAAAGTTTAAAAATTGAAAAACAATTAAAATACCAAAATTATAAAAAATTTATAAAAATTGACGAAAAAAATCAAAATTGATCACATTTTGATCAATTTGAACCGATTGGGTGACAATTAACCGATATGGCTAAAATTAGAAAAAATTTGAGAAAAAAATAATCCCCCGAGTTTGAACAAAATCGGTGTGTAACACCTCGGGTTGTCTCCTTGTGAGTTATAATTATTGAAATCGACAAATGAGTTTTGAACAAATTCTTTAAAATACTAAGTTTATATTCTATATTACTTAGAATTAAATTTTCTGAAATTTCCAGAAATAACAATTCAGAAATTTAAATTAAATCCTGTTCATATAGATTTGCGTGTTTAAAGTTAAATATTGTAATGATAGCTCGATTAAGCATACTTACCTTGCGTTGCTGCGGCCTTGATCTGTAATGAGGCGGGCTAGGATGAGATAACTTCCACTGCACGAAGGAAGAGTTGACTCCTATCAACTGTCGCAAAATGTGGCTTTGGAGAAAGAGGATAATTAATTTAATCGTATATTAATCCCATTAATAAGTTAATTTTGGTCCCGGACACTCGCACAACTGTCACTATTAGGGTTAGCGAGATACTTACTGATATTTGACTCATAAAATGTTTAGGGATGTGTTTCGGTTTAACTTCTAAGTTAATGAACTATTTACTCATTGAGAATTGCCAATGGATAAATTTAATATTGGTTTTAAGAAATCAACTCATCTTTTACAAAAAATGAAATAACGCAAAGGCCTTAATAACGTAACAAGACACCGGAGGTCAGTTTAAAAACTAAACCAGAGGTTTAATGCCAAAGGCATATCGAAATAGTAATTAATCCTTTTGTAGGGTTAGCGAGATACTTACTGATATTTGACTCATAAAATGTTTAGGGATGTGTTTCGGTTTAACTTCTAAGTTAATGAACTATTTACTCATTGATAATTGCCATGCTAAATTTAATATTGGTTTTAAGAAATCAACTCATCTTTTACAAAAAATGAAATGACGCAAAGGCCTTAATAACGTAACAAGACACCGGAGGTCAGTTTAAAAACTAAACCAGAGGTTTAATGCCAAAGGCATATCGAAATAGTAATTAATCCTTTTGTTTAATAATTGACCAGAAGGTCCATTACTAGAATAGCATTACCAATGTTATACACCCGAAGGCCATTGAAAGTTCCTGGTACCTTAGTACCAGTTGAAGAAAATTCTTGACGCACAGTTAACCATAGTTTGTGGTTCGGCAAGTAGCGACGAATCGCCTTCAAATGACGAGCCATTAAAATGACACTTAAGTGATTAAGAAAAGTCTAACGAAGCTGTCCGCCTGAAACGAGGTTCATATTAAGTTTAGTTCCAAATCTGGAACGTGATATCAAAATCTCCCAAAAATCTTTCGACTTATTACGCCTTTAAACAGGTGGCCGGGTTACAATGCGTAGGAGGGTGGTAGCAAGTCCTACATGCCATCCGAGCCAACAGCTCCCTACACTAACTATAACCGTTTACCTCAGCAAGTTTTTATGGACGGGGAAACCGAAGAACTCGGGGAAAACCCCTTTAACCAGTCGGGAGAGAACTTGCAAACTCAAGCGGAAGGAATTGTTCCGAGTTTCCACCAAGTGCCACAAGTTGGGGTCGAACCCGGCTCCTCTTGCTGCGAGGTGAAAGTACTAACCACTCCGCCACCCCACTTACTGAAAACTTAATATGCAAATAATAAATATATCTGGCTGCGTTCAACAACCTTCGGTTTCATTCCCGATTATTTAAAAAAAAACTGTAACAGTTGAACAATTTTTGCTTCTTCCGGTTGTGACGTCACGAAAGTTATCGGAAAGTTATCAAATTAACCTGTTTTACGAGCAGGTTTTTCTGATATGTATCATAAAGGTCACGCACACGTAGAAGATTTCAGCTTGCCGCCTTTTTGATTGATTCATTTTAAACGGAACGATAAGCAATCGGACCGAACGGTAACACAATCAGAAGCAACACTGTTTCAATTGATTTTGGAAGAAAATTTACGTTCTCAAACCTTGTCCAAAGATATAAGACATGAAGGTAGGTTCGCTTATGTTTGCAACATGCAGAAAAAATTTCATGTTATGTTGAAAGAATGTTAATATTTCCCGGCCATAGCTATAGCTTAGTATATGGTAACCTTACCCTTAATGAAATCGTAAAGATTCAACAATATGAGATACAAAAACTTCGCTCTGCATTGGAACACCACGAAGAGGTTAAAGTTCTTAATCAGTCATTGATTTCTCAAATTGAAGATTCCAAAAGATCTGGAAAATTTAAGGGAGACATTCGCTTCTCTTAGAGTTAAATATCTTGAATACCATAACAAAGCGTGCAACTTGGACAAGGAACCGAACGTTTCACAGAGGTTCTCTTTGCATAAGGTTTCTCATTTTACCGCAGTGATTAATTTTTACACGGGATGCCAAAACCTTGACGGTTTTAACGTTTTGTATAAATTTATTGAGTAAGATTTTAAAGACCCGCAATTTTATAATGGGGTTTCAGGGTACACACGTAAAAGAAACCGAGCTGAAAGTGACAATTTTGCCCAGTGTTTTCAAATCGACTTTTTGCGGCCAAAATTAAATACCGATAAAATGTAACATAACATTATATATTCTTATGTGATGTTGTGCGTAGAATCTAAAAACATTGATCATTTTTGTCTTAGTGACACCAGGAGGCCAAACGTTTTCTTTACGGAATTTTTCAGGATTGTTTAGGGCAATTTATGTTAAGGGTGATGATAGACGATACTTGAAAGTTTGGTAAGTCTATAATAAATACAACCGCTGAAAATTGAATATAAAGCTTCAAATTTCATCAAAATGTGGCCTTTTCAAATGGCTTTTTTGTAAAAGAGTGCAAGTGAATGCAAGTAATTTTAGAATTAACTCGTGGAGTATTTTGTCTAGAATACAATGCCCAAACTATGCGAGGTAAACGTCGTCAAGGTTTAGCAACTTTTATAACATGCAAAAACTCATATTTTCATCGGGGATTTTATCGTGTCTTTGATGATTTTGTTTTCTTTTAAACTACTACAAAACGCACCATAGGAGGATAAAATATAACTTTTCTTATCTGTCGGTTTATCTAAAACATTATATACGAACATAGTAAAAAATAATATCTGTAAATAGTTAGCGAGATTTCGAACTTGGACGGCTTACGTTTACATTTTTATGTCGACCGCCGGGCCTTATCAAAATTCGAGTAAATTACGTTTATTTAAAAAAAATGGTGACAATTAAAACAATATTGAAGATTAGAGCCCTTTGAAGCCATTTTTTAACTGAAATTAAGATATTCCATTCATAATTTCCTCTTCCCGATTCCAGCAGGCTAAATAAAGAAGAGGTAAAGTGTTGATTAAAACCTTCGGAATAAGGATACGCGCAAATTTTATGATTATAATTAGGCGTAGGGCTCAATTTAAGTCATTTCGATAGTTTATTATATGTATATAAATTTAATGTTTAATATCCTCTTTGAAATATCCTGCACTGACTTGTAAGTTCGATTTATCCGGATTACGTTCAGCAAGGGCGTATCCAGGATTTTATTTCAGGGAGGGTTTTGAGGGAAAATGTCAAGGGGGGGGGGGTGCTGACGGAAGTTTCACTGCTTTTTATTATTCACCCCCCCCCTTGACGTTCAGACGCGCAGCTACACTTATTCATTTCGAAATTTACGGCGATGTGACGTCCGTCCAGAACTATACCTTCCAGTGTCTTAACACTATAGTTGTATTATATTTTTCCCTCTCTTAAAAAGTTAAGATGCAACTGCGTAGCGAATGCCAAGTTTAAAAAATTTGTTCTACCGGTTTCTTTGGTTGTTTTGGACAAAATTTCTTAACTTGTAATGGCAAACATTCATCAAGATCTGGTTAAATCGATCTCGGACGCCCAGGCTAGCTGTAGTTTGGGAAGTGAGAAAACACATTAAAAAAATAATGAATCTTACCAACTAACAGGCGAATTAGACATTGTAAGGTATAAAGATTTGGTCGAGATTTTCATGAAGAAACACGAACTCGAAGAAGAATGACGAAATTCTTTAGAGAAAATTAAGTGTACATCACGTTTTACGTTCCACGAAACGGAAGAAGAGTCGGTAATTACAAAAATTAAGAACTTAAAATGCCGGTTTCGAAAGAAATACGGAAACTGCTGGCGTGTTAGAACCCCATTTTTCAAGAAGCATGCTACTTGGTTGGATTCTCCTTTCACCATTCAAAGACTCGAAACTACACCAGATAGCGATAAACCGCCAAACATGAATGTTTTAGGAAGGCCAACTATAGATTGGCAACTGATGAGTTCGCGATCAAAGAGAAGACAAGTGGCAGCTCTAACGAGTACAGACATGGGAAAAATCGATGGTTATATTTAGAGATACACTCTCACTTTTGAGTGAGAGTGGAACTAATTGAAAAATTTCACTCTTTCCCACTCTGGCTTTTCGTCACTCGCCGAGTGCACTCTGCCGCAAAGAGTGAGATTACTCAAGGTCACCAATTTAACTCTTATTTTTGGCGGGAAATTTGAATTCGGTTCAAAAAGTATATTTTAGCCTCCTTTGTCGTTAATAGATGGCAGCACGCTCTCCAGTAAAGTCATTAAATTAAATTTAAATTCAAAATTCCCGGCTTCTTTTAATAGTCTTGAAAACTGATAAGAGTGAAGGAGCTGACCTTGACTACCTTCACTCTTTTCCCGCGAGCTCACTCGGCGAGTGACGAAAAAGTGAAAACACCACTCGTAAAAGTGGAGTTTTTTGTTAGGGAGTGGAGTGAGAAAAGTGAGAGGGAAAAATCACTCGCACAAATTCACTCGGAGTTTTGCCCAACTCTGAACGAGTAGCTTGACTGAGTAGCCTTCGCCGAAAGTTTTGAAGACTGTTCAGTTGTGTATTATGCGAGCTGGACACAACACCTTGTCGAATCTTTTAAAAGAAGCCCTTAAAAGTCCAAAAAGGGAACCACAGATCCTCAATAACTTTAAAGAAATAAACAATATACGTAGATATACACCGCCAGAGGCATTTGCTCTAATAATTGATGAAAACCTAACGGTTAAAACTTATTATAGTTTGCGAGAAGGTGCCAAATCCCATGGTATTTATTTATATCCACCGTACTCTGAAATCCTTGAAATAAAAAAACAGACTAGACCGGCGGAACTAGTGAAAGTTTCAGATATATCAGCAGTACTAGTTCTGCAAACACTTTTAAATCACACAGCTTCTCCAGTGGCGTAGCTAGGAAAATTTGACCTATGGCAAACCATAGAAATTGCGCCCCTTCCCCGGTGGTCAGAGTTATAAAAAATGGAATATAAGTGAAACTTTATTGATTTTTTAATAACTATAATCTTTTATTGTACAAGAAATATTGTGTAATTCGAAACCAACTTATAGTGTTACCTTCCCATTACATTCACGAAAATTTGTCAATAATATCGTCGAAGTCTGTTTTTACACACAATCCTTAGGAATTTGTGTGTATTACGATCACCTACTGTGTAGCCGCCGCCCCCGTCGCTGCCGCCGCGGCGGCCGTACAAACGATTGCTCGCGGTACGTTAGCGGTACAAAGGCGATTGATATCTCAATCGGTAGGCACTATTATAGGCAGTATAGTAATTTTTGGGATCGGAGCCCGAGAAGTTGGGCAAATTCCCAATTTCCTATTTTTGGTGGTTTCGCTTTGTGTGGTAGATATTTTATTTAAAAATAAGTATGATAACGTTAAAAACTATTATTGGTTAGGTTAGGATTCAGCGGATATACAATTTCAGTTATATCAGTAAATATTAAATTTAAGTATAGTTTCCTTGTTAATTTACTGGACCCCAATTTTCGCGGTTTTATATTTCCGGCTAAAATTCTACATACCGTTCCTTAATCTAAATCCGATTTTCATGAGAGTTATATTTTTGAATAGCTGCGGTTTCTATATAACCTACATTTGGAACTACGTTGCTTAATTTTAATTCTAAGTGAGGTTTTTTGTACAGCGTATACGGACCCCCGCAACTTCCGACATTGTAAATCCGCGTGTCTATAGAGTTCTAAACGCCAGTTTCCCTCTCACATTTTTCATTGCCGTTCGCGCCGAGCTTTCAACGTATGCCAATAGTAATTATAACTCAACGTTTTACGCACTTTTTACGCACGTCGTACGACAGGAAGAAGGTAAGTAAGATTTGATCAAAAAGCACAAGTTTTGTTACATCTAGGCCCATTCCAGCTTAGATTGCAATTGTGTTGAAAAAAATAAGAATAACGTATGACCAGGCGCGTAATAAATAAGTGTGACCCTAAATATTTGTTATGCCCAGAAGTTAAGAATAAGTGTGCCACTAAATATTTTTATAACCAGCCGCCGTACACACGATTTTTAATTTTAAGTGAGATTTTTGGCCAATTCGCGGGACCCCACAACCCACGTACGCACCATTGTTATATTTGAATTTCATGCCAATTGATACAGGCGTAGAGCTCGTCGTTTGGATACGAAATATCAGTTTTATTTGTTTTTATCCATAGCCGAAAATATCCGAATAAAAACTTACATTAATTCGTTTTATAACCGCAAATAATATTCATAAATAATTAATAACCGAAATTTTTATGAATAATTAAAAATTTTCCGGTTAATTTATCTGTTCCGCCGAGCTCTATAAAGGCGCCATCTAAGTCGTTACCTTATTTCCAAAACCAGGTAAATCGAAAAATACGTTTTCGGTAAAATTCCTCTTGCGATTAAAAGTTACATCAGGGGGATTGTGTGTACTTAAATGTCCGGGACATCTTGTTTCCATTTCTTCTCTCTCGATACTTAGCAAAGCAAGTTCACACAACTTCCTTTGCCCCAGGCATTTTTCCAGAAAGTTACCTAAATCTAATCTCATCTTAGATATATATATATATAACGGAAATATAAACATTCAGAGAAACCTAAAACACAACACCAAAGCAGACCGCAAAAAAAATTAAAACATAATTTGGCGCCCCCCGTCAAGTGGCGCCCATGGCACGCGCCATGGCTGCCATACCCTAGATACGCCTCTGAATATACGAAACATTTGTTGTATTGCTTGGACAAAACTACACATATTTATATAATTGGCACCTCACTGCGGCGCACGAGAGCGAAACCCATTTAAGAGAGCACTAAAAAAATAGCTAGATAAGATGATCCAGCCGAAAGTTCAAAATGAAATTTACGATTACTTTTGTTTTACCTTCAAATTGTAACCTCTAAGCAACTCTAAATTAAGTCTTTTTCAAGTTCCCAGAAACGAATCTCCCCATATGAGACTAAAGCGAAGTCTGAAATAACTCTTACTTTAATCTAAAATTGTAACCCATAATAAACTCTAAATTAAGTCTCTTTCATGTCCTTAAAAATTAATCTTCCCTTATGAGACATAATCGAAGTCTTAAATAACTCTTACTTTAATCTAATATTGTAACCCACAATTAACTCTCAATTAAGTTTCTTTCAAGTCTCCAGAATTGGGTCTTCCCAAATGAGTCTATAATGAGTGCCATTTAAATATATGATAATAAAACTCTTTTAGTTACTACACACTTTGGTAAGGGTATTGATATGATAATATTACCCTCGCCATAATATTAAGTCTTAGAAAGTTCTTAGACCACCTATCACGGATGTTTATCTTTGAAACTTTAAGGGAAAAGGTCGAGCGCGTACGCGGGACCCCACTAACAGAAATTGTACGCCCCATCTAGTGCATTTTGCTAGAGTGGTTGGAGTAAACCGTACCCGAGTGCATTGGTGCAGCCTCATCCAAGCTTGCCTCCTTTAACAAAATATTAAATTTTCCAAGCAAAATAGAAAGCAACATGTGACTATTTAAATATTCGATATGTTTTATATAAATGTGTGGTAATACAATTAAATAACATTGCAAACACAGAAACTGGGTAATACGCAAAGAGACTGTTGAAAAAATTCACGGTTACCAATATCACGTTTCAAAGATGGTTTACTATATCGAATTTCGCTGTTCTCTTTAAAAATGGCGATATTTTTACGTTACGTCAGCGCTATCTATATAGCGAATGCAATACAAAGTTATAAAACGGGTAAAACTAGAAAATTGAAGGAATTTGGCACACGTAGGGAATCGTGGCCCAGTTGCAAGAGTCCGTGACACAGAAGGGGGAAATAGCGTTTCTACTATCCACTTTCAGCACTGATATTTCAGATAGAGCACCAATATCATCGAAATTTATCTCGTTAAGCCAATTTGTAATTCATTGAATATAATTTTGCTTACCTAATTTTAAGAAATTTTCCACAGATTACCCAATTGCAATTTGGTACCCAAATTTACTTGTGACTGTGAAAAATACAAATACTGCTGGATTGTGAGGTTTATCGAAAATTAATTTTCATCAAATTTCCTAAAAAGTAAAAGCATTTACCCAAAATTTGTCTTTTTTACACTAAATAGGTAGATTTTACCAGAATTTTATCAAATTGACAATTTTTCTAAGGTTTTTTAATTTAATTTTTAATTTTTGTAAACTTTTCCGTTGAAGTTGCCAAAAACATTTTCGGTTGCCATGGCAAAAAGAAGCCCATTGAAACTTTCCTCTTAGACTGGGTTGTCTCCTTGTTAGTGTAGCAGTCTATCGAGTTCTTTCTATTTAAGATGGCAATCGGTTCAAAATTGCGGAACTCAGCTAAAATAAAAAGATCATATCTCAGCCGCTGGTTTGCCTATTCCGTTGCCCTATTAAGCTATCGTATGCTCACCTTTTTATTACTTGTGTTATCTTACAGGACAAGGGGACAAATTGGTTTTTCTTCATCAGAAATTGGTTTATTGGTCAATTTATTTAATAAAATTAAATTTTCTTTATCTGTTATTAGTTTATAACCATATTTATCTTCCAATTTTAGAAATGATTTTAGGCATGTAATTAATTTATATTTTTCTTCTCAAGTTTGGTACTTAGAATCAGCGAGCCGAATCAAATTCCAATGATCTGATAGAGGGTAAATTGGGATGATCGAAGATTCCACGTTTTATCAAACTTATAAACTTTATCCACCAGGTGTTTACAATGTACCAGCTTCGATACTAAGAAATTTAAACAGACTGGAACTTCGATGGTAAGGATCTATAAACCGATTTCTGCCTAAGCAAAACAGTTTTTACTTTTTGCCGCTAGATACTGAAAATAAACAAATATTATTACAAAAAATGCTTCCAGATCAAATAGTGTTGCGGTCTTTTTAAATAAACAGATTTCGGCCATTTGGAATTGGCCGCCGTCTTGAATAAATCTTTCTATGATGGATCCTGGAACAGTAAGGTACTCTTTGATGTTCGGCTGTGTCACTACTGATAAATTATACTTAAGGGGGAAGAATACAGTAAGAGCCTCTTTTTCGTTCAAGCTGAACGTTTCTGTTTTAACAATTACATAATTGTTAAATATTTTTCTTATTAGGCTGAACCTTCCTCTAGTGTTTAAAATAATTTTGATAATTATAATATTAATAGTTAGCGAGATATAAGGTCCTAACTAAAGGGTAGTTTGGGCGCTTGCTCAACTTGTTTAGCTCCGGGGGTCCGAATTAAAACGTAATAACTTAATTACTTTAAAATTTAAAATTGTCAAAATTATTTTAAGCACTAAACAATAGGCTGTTCTACACTTAAATATTAATTTTATAATTTAAAATTCAAAATTAAAAGAGTCCAGCTTGAAATAGCGCTCATTATTATAGATATGCCGGCTCGTTTTGAAGGGGTTGTACATGGTCCATGTTCTCAATGAAATCTTGAATCTATAAACTCGATAACCTGCAAGTCCCGACATTTTCAATCAGCCCAAGTGATCAGAAAATAACAACCTTTTTGCGCAGAGAGTTGGTATAAGAAACCCCATTTCCCCGATCTGACTCATGGACTATTACAACTGCTCATAATGAAAAGGGGAAAAAGCGAAAACCTCAACGAATTTAAGGCCTTTACAAAACTTTCAAATTACTCGTACAAAACGTCTTCTAGCATTAAATAATTACTTGAAATTAGGACCAAATAGATCTTCGAGTCAAAAATATAGTTAGTTTAAAAGTATGATTCATAAGAAATTCAAAAATAATTGGTTAGATCTAGTTGTAAAATTTACGTCATAAATAAACGCATAACTTTATGGCTTAATGACTGAATATGAAGTCTACCAAAAAGGCCGCCACTAAAACTTGAACATACACTTTACGCGGAGCTACTGCAAATCAAGTTTTATAGTTATAATTATTGAAATCGAAAAATTATTTTTGAACAAATTTTTTAAAATGGTACGTTAATATTATATTTTTAAATTCAATTTTCCGAAATTTACAGGAATAAAAAATTTGAAATTTAAAATATATCCTGTTCATTTAAATTTGCACGTTTAAAGTTAGATATTGTAACGAAGGCTCTACGAACCATAGTGATCCTGCGTCGCTGTAGCCTTGATCGTTAAGGAGGGAGGCTAGGACGAGATAGCCTCCACTGCACGCGAATTGCGGTAGCTGGTACGTCCAACTTATAATAGCGGGTCTGTACTAAGCAATAACGTTGTAATTTTATCTGTACTAAGCACTGGCGTTGTAATTTTATCTGTACTTAGCACTAACCTTGTAAGTTTTACTGTACTAATCACTGGAGTTTCAAATTTAAGTGTACTATGCACTGGCGTTGTAAATTTAACTTTATTAAGCACTGGCGTATGAATTTTATCCGTACTAAGCACTGGCGTATGAATTCTATCCGTACTAAGCACTGGCCTTGCAGTTTTTACTGTACTAAGCAGTGGCACACAATTGAAAAAACTAAAAATAGCGAGTGAATTGATACAGGGGTATTAATTTTAGGCATTTCCGGCAGCCCCTTAACAAAGGTCCCTTTCGATTAATCAGAAAAAATGTTGAACATGATTGCGCGATGAAAGAAAACCCAACTTAAATCTTGTACGACAGCTAAATCCTTGCGATTAACCAAGAAAGACATTTTCTGTAAATTAATAGTAAGGTGTACAAAATATTTTTGTGACTTCCTCCTTAAACGACAATTCACTTTCCGCATTTTAATTAAGGACTGCTCTTTAGGCTGATGCCTATTTAAATTTCGAATTTTCCCCAGAATTATATCAACTTGATCTTTACAACATGCAAGAAAGACGTTTAGGAAATATCTACGTGTTGTTACTTTTCTTTTTGTCGATGTATATGAAGAAATAAAATATAATCATAGGGGATTAAGGCTTGATTTGTCTTCCACTAATATGAAGTAAGCGCTCAGGTACGAATCCTAAAAATGTTCCCACTTACAAATTAAAAATTGAGTTTGAAGAACCTCCACCATCGTCATTCGTAATAGTATCCACTTCTATATCAAAATGTTTACCGATATCTTAGAACTATTCAAAAACTATTATTCCAATTTAGGTGCGGCGAAAAAACGAAGCCGATCAAATTAGTGAACGAAAATTTAATACAAAAATGAAACTTTCTTGAAGTAGTTTCACCTTACCTATTTGTATCGTTAAAATGTCGAGTGAGGTACCGTTCAAAAACATGGCACATTTAAAACAAGTTGGCAAGCCAAAATATACCTCTCCTCGGAAGAATTGTCCCTAGTGGTATTAATTTATCGAGATAACCCTTAAAGATATATCTCCGCAATTTAGAGTTATTTGTTAAAAATATTAACCCATTTCTATCCCGCCCGGTATAAAATTTTAATTATAATTAAAATAATTGAGACGAAACGACCAATTTTAATTTATTCAGAATATCATAAGTTAAGTAGTTACAACAGTAAGTTAGACGTACTATAACAATGCACAATTGAATTAAACCCTTTTACAGAACAAGTTTATCAGTTAAATATAATACGAAGCAAATTTTAATGAAAGAAATATCTACAGAGGCTTTTTGGAATTACTCTCTTACGAAATACTTGCCGCATCTTTAACGCTCATTTTATTTCAACACTCGCCCTTGATGAAGATACCGTAGATATCTGGTAGTGGACGACTCGTTCACTTCCTGTTGACGTTGTGACGCATACCACATGAAAAAGACCAATGCCGTCCAATTTCCAATATCATATAATGACTCGCACACCCAAGAAATCATTGACTGCGTTAGAAATCGTAGATATCCAAATATCCACACCAAATGTATTTACAAGAAGCAAAAACCTTACCATCAACAAAGCACAGAGAGCCACTTGACGAACCGCCAGCTCTTAAAGCAATTAACGTTAAATTATCTCCTTTGAATTAACAGAACTATATATAGGTCGTTAAAAAAGTGGACCACCCACAGGGTCTACCCTTTAACCCTCTAATCTCGGCTGACTGCGCTAAAACAAGATTTAACCTTTAAAAAATACCAGATTAGGCCTTCATAAATTCATTAATAAAAAAAGACTTTATTACCTATTATGCTTACGATGCCTGTCTTAATTTCAGTGAATCTAAGGAGCTATCGGTGGTTCTGTGGTAGAGCGCTCGACTGCCAAGCCGAATGGTCTGGGTTCGAAACCTGGGTGGCGCATTTATTTTTAATCAATAGAGAAACGCTAAAGTAGAATTTCTTCGATGCAATAATTTCAATTTCAATTCTATTTCAATTAAACCAAAATTTCGTACTCTATTAAATACGCTTCCGATAAAGCTGAAGGTCTAATTTTCAAAAAGGCGTAACAAGTGTCGGTGGTTCTGTGGTAGAACGTCCGCCTGTCAATCAGGAGGTCTCGGGTTCAAATCCCGCCCGATGCGATCGCAAATTGATACTAAGACGAATACCGTGTACAACTGGTGGAAACCCTGCCATTGGACGTTGAGAGGATATATGCGTTAAAATTTTAAATAAAAAATTTATTATTAACCAAAAAATTAAAACGAAAGCTGCAATTTCAACGGTTTGTCAAATGAGAATTTTTTTGCTCAAATTGGGACAAACTTGTTAGTGGAACTTCTCAGAAGTACTTCACTGGGCTCAGGGACGTACCTTTGGGGGGGGCATGGGGGAGGCTCCCCCCCCAAAGTTTTGGAGAGTTGGCAAATCGAGGTGGACTTGGCAAAATGAAAATTATGAAACATGTTAGTTAATTTAAGAAAATTCCTAAATCGATAGTAAACGATATGGCAACAAATCATTTAGAATTTCCCAGCAATTTACTTCCCTAAACTCATTAACTATGTTTGAGATTTTTATGTAGTTGCTTCTCCTTACGTATAACTTACAAGACCTGATTTCTACGCTAGGCAGCTAGTGTGTTGGAACTTTAGTTCAGCCTTGTGGTAAAAGCTTTTTAAATAGTCATTTTTCCTACAGCACCTTATTAAATTGAAAGGCAGATAGACGCGTGATAGAGAATATCGGTTGTTCGTTATTATTTCAGTGTTCATTTTCTACGTTAAATTTGGCAATCTGTATAAAATTTATAAAAATAGTTTTAATTTCTATAGGAGATGTTACAATTTTTTTTACTTAGGGAAAATTAGGTAAGTCATGAATATTATAGTGATATTCTTTAGGAAAGTGAAAATTTCACAAGCCAATATTCCTAAAGTAGCGTTGGGTAAAGATAACGTGTGATCATATGGTGTGATACAGTGTCGGTTGTTCTTACGTTAATATTTCAGTAATAAGTGTTTGAATTGTTTATGTTATATTTGGGTATGAATAATTCCAGTTTTTCAAAGCAGTTTAGTTAAACAACATCTAGTATTCGTCAGGATGAAATGTATCTATTTATTACTACAGCGGGATACACGACGAGAAAATAGTAAGCGGGTTTGATGAGATTTTTAAATTGCTGTACATCGTTCAATCTCTGTTTTCTTCTTCCATTGAATTGGGAATAATACTGCTAGAATAACAATTACGATTTCGGTTGCCATAGTTACACGGGACCTGTTCTGATAAGACTGTACGATATTCATCTTTATAATAGGCGGTAGCGCCATCTATATTTTGTAAAGTTACATGGCTGAAAATAAATAATTATTAGCTAACTCACCCTAACTTGAGTAACAAAAGATCGTGTTGACAGAATATAATTATTTTTAAACAACTTCAAAGGTTTGTTTGTTACGATATATAATTTTAATGAAACATATAAATTGAAATCTACCGTAACAATCCAAACTTAGACGACTTGACAAACTTTGGTTTTACTTGGCAAATTTCACTTACCTCCCCACCCAAACGTACTCTCTTCGGTACGCCCCTAACTGGGCTTACTAAAATATGTAGCGCTGCTATTTGCTGAAATAACATTTTTGTATAAAAGGACCTAATTTCGCGATGTGCATATCCCGAGAAACAAGGTGATTTGAAACACCACTGGTTTAAAAAATACATAATTGAAGGACATACATAACATATTTCTTTTGTTTCGTATTTTTACACGCTATTCACCCGAACATTCACACCAGCCCGGCCGGACTATAAAACCTTAGAAGGTTTCTAGATAGTACGTCGAAATGCGGTGGAAGAAAAATGAACCGACTTTCCGGTTTCAACTGCAAGCATAGACTCATTAAGGTTGCATAAGTTTCAAATACAACTTTAATGCTTCCTCAACTGGTCACTCTACCATTTCTGATTTAGTTGCTTTTTAATTCTTTAGTCATTTCTTTGCACTAGAAAGAACTGCTGCAAATACATACTGTTACTGGTTTGGTTTGCCATGCATAGACTTCGCCAATTGGCTTTTATAAGTACTGAATAGTCAGTGTTTAACTTTGGAATTCATTAAAGAAAGGGTCGAGCGCGTACGCAGGACCCCACTACCAGAAATTGTACGCCCCATCTTTTGCAATTTGCAAAAGTGGTTAGAATCAATTACAGCTGAGTGCAATGGTGCAACCTCATCCAAGCCCGCCTCCTTACAGATCATGGCCGCAGCGACGCCAGGTAAGTATGATCGGTAATATACGACATTTTTTATACAAATAAGCGGAACTACATTAAATAACTTTACAAACACAGAAACTAGGTAATCAGTAATAGACTGTTGAAAAAATAAACGTATATCAATATCACGTTTCAAAGATGGTTTACTTTATCGAATTTCGCTGTTCTCTTTAAGAAGTGGCGATATTTTTACGTTACGTCAGCGCTATCTAGCGAATGGAATACAAAGTTATAAAACGGGTAAAACTAGAAAATTGAAGGAATTTAGCACAGTTGCAAGAGTCCGGGACACAGAAGGGGGAAATAGCGTTTCTACTATCCACTTTCAGCACTGATATTTCAGATAGAGCACCAATATCATCGAAATTTATCTCGTTAAGCCAATTTGTAATTCATTGAATATAATTTTGCTTACCTAATTTTAAGAAATTTTCCACAGATTACCCAATTGCAATTTGGTACCCAAATTTACTTGTGACTGTGAAAAATACAAATACTGCTGGATTGTGAGGTTTATCGAAAATTAATTTTCATCAAATTTCCTAAAAAGTAAAAGCATTTACCCAAAATTTGTCTTTTTTACACTAAATAGGTAGATTTTACCAGAATTTTATCAAATTGACAATTTTTCTAAGGTTTTTTAATTTAATTTTTAATTTTTGTAAACTTTTCCGTTGAAGTTGCCAAAAACATTTTCGGTTGCCATGGCAAAAAGAAGCCCATTGAAACTTTCCTCTTAGACTGGGTTGTCTCCTTGTTAGTGTAGCAGTCTATCGAGTTCTTTCTATTTAAGATGGCAATCGGTTCAAAATTGCGGAACTCAGCTAAAATAAAAAGATCATATCTCAGCCGCTGTTCTCTTCTTCCGTGACCTTCTAAATATTCGAAATTTGTGATGCAAATGTACTGAAATAAATTAAATAACTTTGTAAATACGTTAAGTAGGTAATCAGAAAGATACTGTTAAAAAAAATAGACCTATACCAATATAACGTATCCAAAGATGGATAGCCGTATTGAATTTCGCTGTTTGCTTAAGGATGTGTCGATATTTTTACGTTAGGTCAGCCTTATCTAGCAGATGCAATACAAAATTTATAAAACGAGTAAAACAAACGCCTTCTTTTCTATCGATAAGTCCTTGGGACAACGCAATAGGCCTAACACAGACCGAGTCATTTTAAATTAGCCGATTGGCATCATTTGAATTGGCCGCCATCTTGAATGATGGATCCTGGAGCAGTAGGCTAATCGTACATAATTTAATGAACCAGTATGAAATGTTTTCATTTTCAATTTGATACCGTAAATTTTAATATTTAGACATTTGAAATTAATTTTAAAGGTGCTTTTTGGGAAGAAATCAACGATGCTCGGAGGTCTCAGAGGCTGCTTTCAAAAACTTAAATCGTTAAATAATCCGATACCTCTGATTGCGTTAGCGTTCGGTCCAATTACTTATCGTGACGTCAAAGTTGTTGAAAGCCAAAACGCCCAAAACCCTATAACCTTTTTAAGGAATCGTTATACAATTGATGGACGGAAATATTCCTAGCCCTTACTCAAGGATATTAATTCACTAAGGCGGGGGGAAGATGGCGTCAAATTGCGAGTCGTGGCCTTATCGTGGAGTGGATTAAATCTGAGAGATTGGGTTACATACAGGGGAAAGAAAAAAAAAGAAAAAAGAGGGGGAGATTCGATTTCAGAATGGAAACCCTTTGTCGTTAGTCAATCACAAAATCTTTATTTAACACTTATTAACAAAACACTACACAAAATAATAAAATTTGGGGGGATATCAGATATTATGGTTCTTTTAGCTTAATGGGATAGTTAGGCCATCACTATTATTATTTATTACTTTTAAGCGGGGAATAGCATGCACAATAGATAGGAAAATCAAAACACTCTGACTAACTGGTTAATTAAAAATTTATCTTACGGTTCTCAATAGGATCCGTTCCAGTTTCCTTTCTTTCTGACATCCTGACTTAAATTAGCGAGGGGAACAAATAAACAATACACCCTAAACGTTAATAACTACATTTACAAATAAAATGCTACAATTATGGCCGACTACAATTAATTTTAAACTCCAAAAACTTTACAGAAATACACTAAGCGAGGGGAAAAATACGCTAGATGAAAATAGCTCCTACACACAGAAAAATATTATTGTAAATCTTACAGTAATCTGCGGTCAGCATAGATGCCAGCAGAATGCTGTTAATTTCACAACTAACTCAGACTGTTTTCTTTACTGTCATGCTGTTGCGGGACGTAGCTCGGGTTAAAATTAAAATTAACATTAACCCTAATTGGGAGAGCTTATTTTCGGCGAATACTAACCCTAACACCCGACTGAAAAAGCGTTAGAGTTCTAAAATATCTATCTACTCAGGACCTACTAAAATTATTCGCGAACGAACTGAATTTACTTATTGTTGAGAATAAAATGCTGAAGTTAAAAACTGAACAACAACTTTTATTTACAATTACAAATTTACAAGATTTGCTCGTTTGGAGCTTAACTAAAATCTCTTTTGGAGATGCCTAAAAATTTGGTCATTTACGAGACCCCGCGATGAACGAAAAGAACATGAATAATGTTGGAGCCTGGAGTTTTTATAGGCTCGCTCACAATCATACAAAAGAAATGAATTTTCTAGAAGAGGCCTGGCAGGATATTGGCCGGAAACAAGCTCCGGCCGTCCTCCCAAACCCGTTCTCCACGCGAGTTACAATTTTACTAGTCCCCTCGAACGGACCGGAAACAAGCCAATATTTTTATTTTATTTAGGGAACCGCGAAATATACACCAAAATTTTAAACTAAGTTTTAAATACATTTTGTGGATTAACTAAATTACTGACTACGTTATACAAGATTTATTACTCTAAACATTTAACACTTTAATCAAATTTAATTGAAACAAATAAAAAATGGCGACTTTCGCGAAAGTTTCAACACATGCTTCCTGTTAAATTTACTGGACACTCTGCTGTTTATAAAAACAGCAAGATAAAATTATATTTACAGAGTATTGCTGTTTATCTAACCTTCATTCCAGACGTATTTAATACGGTATAATTCCAGTGTTTTCCGTAGTTCTAGTTATCAAACGTATTTAGTACAGAACCTATTCACAACCTTAAAATTTCATCAAACATTTTACGCATCCAACCATTATCACGTTGGTTTAGGCCTAATTTAATATTTTAAAAATACTTTATTAATCAATTCATGATAGAAATATATAAAAATTATATCAATTATTATAACAAAATATTTGCATAATTCAATAAAAACCTTTATTGTAAATGATAGTAATAACTGCAACTCTAGTTAATCATGTTTAGCTCGAGCCTTTGTACTTCATAGTTATAGGGAAAACCAAAGGCAAGGAAACTATTAACTTGGTTTGAAATTATTAAGCACACGATGAACCAGGGTTGTAATTATTATAGCATTTTGCGTGGGGTGCTACTTATACAAAAGAGTATATAAAAATATTTTTATCGGATATTATTATATTTAAAACTAAAATGAAACTTGTGCGATTTAAAAAAATGTTTTGACAACTAAATAAAAATTAGTTGTTTTATATACTAGCGCTTGCCGTTTATAACAGAAAAAAACAGCAACGTGTGGTAAATTTTACCATGGTTTCATATTGTTAATTTTAATATAACTGTCATTTTAAAAACAGTACGAATATGAATTTTTACAGTCGCTACTGTTTTCTTCAAAATACAGCAGAAAGCTGTAAATTTTACGACAAACTGCTGTTAACCCACTTCAACTGCACCTTGCTGTAAATTATAAACTGTATTTGCTGTTTTTTCAACAGTAAGTTTTTAGTGTGTAGCAGTATAAAGAATGGATATGAGCTCTCGAACTGGTGAGGGGTCTATTTTAACCTTTCCTTGGACAATAGCGAGGGGTTGCACCTTTCTTAGAAATTTTTCTCTCTACTTTTAACAGTTATTTCAGACTTGACCCTGGGTATTCTACGGGGGGAGGGGAACGAAATTTGGTACTTAACACTTGATTTTCTTCGTGGCTGCTCTTCGTTTACGGGATTCCAGGTTAAACTTCTGGATTACGACTTCCGGATTACGCAAGACACACGCGCACGCGTTTTCTTGAAGGGGCTCGATTGGGGACTTCTTGTTCGCGATGACAGTTCCAACTGTCTGTTCGTCTCAATTACGGTATGGGAGTCCGGATGACGACGACGAATTTCTGGCGAGTGGCGTAGATACTTGGATATTGTGGGGTCTGATGGGCGAGGCAACGCATGAATTTGGCGGACGGTCATTCCGGACTTGGACTCCGGAAGTTCATCTAATCTATCGAGATAATCCAAACATCTTCTGTCTTGTCGAGAATCCAAAATTCTGTCTTTTTGGGGTTCTGTCTCCTGGTATTGTTCCGGGGATTTGTGGGGCGTATCGGAAATAAAAAGTAATTGGTGACCTCCCATTTTATTTGGGTCATTGGTGCACCTATGACTCGTGTCCTGTCATGGGACGTATGACGTTGTTCAACTTACGAAAAGTTCCTTGGGGTTGGTTCCGCGTGATTGTGGGGATCTCAGAGTTTGTGGGGGAGGAAGTTAACAGGGATCATGAGGTTATATTTATTTTGTTGTCAAGCGAAAATGTCCAGGCACACTTTCGACCTATGACCTGGCCTTGGAAAATTGCGCTTTTTGTTGGAGTCGGGTTACCTGATAGTGGGCTAAAGGCCCGCTAACATGATAATAGTTCCATGGGAACGCTGTGAGTTGAGGGGACCTTATTAGTTTGGTTTGGAAAGTTTTCTGGGAAAACCTGGGTCGGGCCGCCTCGGAATTTATTGCACCATGCATGGGCCGGGGACAGAAGGAAAATACGCCAATTAGCTCTATAATGTGAGGGCTCTAATTTTAGTATTGCTGAAGGCAGGAATTTAGTTTTTAATTTATTATAAGAGAATGGTTTAATTGATTAACTTAATTTTTATATTTAAGGGTAGGTTAGACCAGTTCCTATGAGCTATGTAAATTATACGGGATTCCCATGTACCAGTCATAAATTATTTAAGTTCTTAAGTTTAAGTTAATTTTAATTATTTCTAACTCGCGGGGGTAATTTTTATGTATTAGATCTTAAAATTATACGACGTTTGGTATATGGTACGTTACGAGGGGTCAAGAATATTCATTAAAATTGATTAAATTAATACTAAACAATATGTTCAAGACCAGATTGGTCTGACTCGGGGGTTTTGAGAATCGGTAGTCCGAGTGCGGGGAAAAAAGGTAATAACAAAAGTAAATAACACACGGAAAAAATTAAAATATGTAAGTATGCGGGGGAAAGTGAACCTGAAGGGTTACAACCCGTTTAAAATGAATCAATCAAAAAGGCGGCAAGCAGAAATCTTCAACGTTTGCGTGACCTTTAAGATACGTATAAAAAACCCTGCTCGTAAAACAAATTAATTAGGTAGCTATCCAATAACTTTCGTGACGACACATACACTAGAAATTTGTATACCCCCGTACCGTATATTAATACATACACAACCGGAAGAAGCAAAAACCGTTCAACAACTGTTTCGGTTTTCTGATACATAATCGGGAAAGAATCAGAAGGTTGTTGAACGCAGCCAGAGATATTTATTATTTGGATTTTACGATATCAGTAATATATGTGCAAGACTTTCGGATAAAAGCTGGATAAAGTATAAAACCACAATCGCTAATCAGAATTTGATGAAGTGGTATACATTTGGGGCATTTCCTGCAGCCCCAAATATCTTTCGGTCGAAAAAATTTAACTTAAATTAAATTTACCAAATTCTCGACAATCACTACCAAATAAAGTTTCTTTAAATAGATTTAGTGACTACTTTCCTCCTCACGCGTCAGTTCTTTTTCCGTTATTTATTTAAGCACTGCTCTTAAGGATGATGCCAATTTAAATTTCGAATATACCCCAAAATTATATCAACTTGATTCTAACAATAGGACCAAAATAAGTTAGGAAATTTCTATGCGTTATTACTTAACTTTCTGTCGATGTATATGAAGAAATAAAATATTACCAAAGGGGAATATAGCTTGTTTTTGCGAAGATAACTTTGGCCTCTAATGCATTCTAACAAACTTACTGGGCGTATTCTTGGTCTCCACCGGGTAAGAGACAGGCTAGGAGGAGGTTTCATTGTTACGCTATGGGCGGGACTGACTCTTACCGCTTGTTGCAAGGGGTCAAAGTGTGCAATAACTGGTGGCTTTACCGGGGAGTCGGGGTCCGGCTCTTGTAACCTATAAGGGTGGTGGCGCACTGGGAGATGTTAGCTCCGTCCAAAGGGTCCTATCTCCAACCTCCGACTTCGGTCAGGTGTGGGCTGGATACTGGGCTTCGGCCGAGGCTAATGGAGAGGGGCCGGGCAAACTGGTCGCCTCGGCGGATTGGGTTGCCTGCTGTGGGGCTGCGGGCCTCCGTATGAGGGCATGGCGGCCCCATCTCCCGGCCTTTTGGATCACACCGGGATCTACGGTGCCAGCTGTGCCGGGTTATGCGGGCTACTGTGTGCCTGCCGTTCCCCTTTAGGCGCTCTCTCCAAAGGGCTTGGCTCCCTGCCTCTGTAGGTGGGGTGTCGGCCGGAGTTGCTAGAGCATCCGTTCTCTATCCCACTGCTGTGTGCGAAGTGGCGGGCTAGTCGTCCCATTGCTGCACCTTCTGCTGGGTTGAGCGGCTTGCGTCGAGGGTGCGACCTTCAGTAGTAGGGTTCTGCTACCCATGCTGGTTTTGTCACCTGTCCGGGCTTGTGGACGCTGGCGTTGGGCATTCTGATGATAGGCCTCCGGTGGTGTGGTTTTTTGTTACCGGTACACCGGGCTATAAATTCTGACAACATGTTGCAAAATGTGACTTGTCACTTGCGGGACGTGAAAGTCATTTTAGCGGGGTCATGCGTTCGCGCTAGTCCCTTTTAGTAAATAAATATAATAAAAATGCAATGTATGTTATAATAAAACGTCTTTCAGTGCTCTTATAGCTGGAACACTGCACCAAGTGTTTCTGGAAGCTCAGTTACTAGTTTGGCCTAGAAAGCCAAAAAACCTAACAACAATCCATAAGAAAATTGTTTTGGAGTTCCGGCAGGAAGTGGGTAAATCAGCCTAGCTTTTTTAAAACCCACCCGACCCCGGCCCAAGCCCAAAATTCCTAAATAATTTTAATGACTAATATTTTTACGATTAAATCATCCGCAACAGACTGAAAATAATACAAGGTGGCGTCTGGCTAAAGCTAAGTTAAAATCAGAATTAACAGATGATACCTTCATAATTATTTAGCATAGAAAAAGCTTGGGGGCCTTTACCTTGTGAATGAGGCCCTTAACGGGTTGGGTTGTGCATTAACATGTGGCTTTACCGGGGAGTCGGGGTACGGCTCTTGTAATTTATAAGGATGGAGGCACACTAGATAGAAATGTATCTATACCTCCGACTTCAGTCAGGTAAAAGATCGGGAAACTGGGTATCGGCTCAGGGTAACGGAGAGGGTCCAGGCGAACTCTGGTGCCTCAGATGGTCTCTTAGACAGTTGTTTGGTGGAAGGTCTCCCCAGCCTTTTGGGTCCCACTGGGATCTCCGGTGCCAGCTGTGCCAAGTTACGTGGACCGCTGTGTGCCGTTAGTTCCCCTTTGGGAGCTCGACTCACCTCTAGTAAACGCTATTCGCGACCACAAACTATCGCCACGCCCCCTGTTTGGCCATTGAAAGCTAGATAAGTAGCGGCTAAATCAGACGCTATTAGGTTTTCCTCATCGTTATTCGTAAATTTGTTTTTAAAAGTAATGATACTTTTTATTTAATATAATTTTTGCATCGTTTGCTTATATTTTGATATGATAATTTAAGAAAAAACCGTTCTCATGACTTTTTAATTGTTCTGTAGCAGACGCTAGGTCTTAACTCTTAGTGATCGTACGGGGTGACATTTGAGTCGGGGTCGGGATCGGGTCGGGAAGAGAAAAAAACCCGAAAAACCGGGTCGAATCGGAGTTTTTTCGAAATTTTTATTAATAAGCGTATTCTAATTATAAAAGTGACGAGAGTAGTCGCTTCAACGGTTGATAATTTAAAAGTAAAAGTAAAACCATAAGTGTAAAATATTGTTCAATAAGTATGACACTTTCTATTTCTCACATGTAAAACTTTTACTGAGAGCTATTCACAAGACAGACTGCATTACGGGCTTCGTCACCATTTTGCGTCCGCTTGCTCCCGCGTCACACGTAGCCTTTGACAGCGCCTCGCTAGGGGGAGATTTTCCTCTTGTGATGACGTCACTCCGTTACTAGCTCTCAGTAAACTATTCCCCAAAGTGAAAAAATTATGGAACAATATTATAGACTTATGCTAAAATCAAAAACGAAATCATAACCAGGGTGAACGAGAGGCGAGCCTGGCGAGTGTGACGCGACCTTTGTACCTTCGAACGAGATAATAGGCTGCTGGCTGGCCCCGTCCTTCTCCGTTTTGGTTGTAGGCTGTAGCTAAGCACTCGCTCGGGCGTTTATTCAATTTTTTTATTTGGAAAACCCGACTTAAAAAAAACCTCGACCAAAAAATTTAATAACCCGACCCGAGTTGGGTCTGGGTTGAAAAATCGGGGATCCCCGTACGAATGGTACGATCACAAGTCTTGCGCTCAACCTCGGAGAAGCTAGCGCCGTTACGCCACCTAGACCCGTTTCGTTCATGAATAAGAAAGTTATACCTGTTATACAAATAAGAAAATAAAACTACTATATTGAAATGTTTTTCTTTGGTCTCTCGCGTACCCTTCCAATATCCAAACAAAAACCACCCTAGGCTATAAATACAAACATAAAACAAAAGCAATTTAAAACAGGATCTGAAAATAAAAATTAGACACATAAGCGCCTCAAACTAGAAAATACTTCAAAACAATTAATTCAAAGTCAAATCACGCCTTAATGTCTTAAAACGTCGCAGGATGACTTGGGCCTTAGGTGGTGCCTATATTTCTTTTTCTGAAGTCTACCAAAATGGCCGTAAGTAAAGCAAAGTCCAACGAAGTTGTCCGCCTGAGGTGATCTTCGTAGGATCACCTTATCGCGAAACGCACATATTGTGAATATTGGTAACGAGGAACCGTTAACGAAAGAACCGGAGATTTCATCTTAGTTTTTTCTATTATAGCGGTAAGATCAGTCTCACTAGGACCGATAATTCTGAGAGAAGATGTCCCCAAAGATAATTGTCTCCACAGGGGCACGTGACCTATTTCATCCGTGTCAGATATAGTGTCAATTGGAATCAATACCTTTTTGGCGTCCATTTTTAAATTGCCCAATTTGCCGAGGTCTTAATGATCCCTCCCGGGTCTGAGGTCAGGACACTTTCACTGGAAGTTGTTAAATCTTGCCCACCTCGCCCCAAATCAAAGGCCAGAGACCAAACATTACAACTTGAACTTTGACACATTCAATATTTAAAAGCAATATAAAAAAATACTTTCTAACATGAAAGAATCGATACCGATGATTTATTTTACACATTACTGGTTTTATGGCAATTCTCAGTTCTTGGAATTAGAATTCAAGACGAAAAATGAAGCTAAGGAACTTAAGGGAACGGGCGGCTTGTGATAAAGCACCAAAAGAAAAAGGGGAGAGCGAGTGGTCAGCCTATCGGACCAAGGACAAAGACGGGGTCAGGGAATAAAGACTATACGCACTAGTCTTCTAAACCCTGCCACCTAGGAGCAACAACCACAGCACCCCACACAAGGAAAACGCAACCCGTCAAATGTCTTGCTCTTTCTTGTGCACAGTTTTCATTGGTTAGACGCTTTAGCGCCTGCTGCCGTCGGAAGGGGAAAATTCAGCGTAAATTTGTACACAACACTGCGTTAGCGTGTTTAAAGGCTTGCTGCGTTCTCCTTGTGTTTGTTGCTCTTAGCTGCCACAGTGCCTAGGGGCACCTTCGCTGAACGCCAATTGCGAATATAAAAATCCTCTGAATGAACGGCCAGCATTCCAACGCAACGAAAGGTATTTTAAAAGAAACTTAAAGGAAGGACCTTAAGAGGGATAATTATGGCTGAGTTAAATTAAAGAAAGAGCAATAGCTCCCAGGAATTAATATTTGGGCATTACATGCACTGCTCCAGCTAAATTAAAGGGAACATCGAAACCATGGAGCATCTTACCGTCTTAGCTCAATTATTTTAACCAACACTACGATATCTATTATATTGTGACGAAATTTAAACTGTTCTAAGCGTACTAATTTTAACCGTATTAAGCACTGGTCTTGCAGTTTTAACTAAACTACGCACTGGCATTGCAGTTTTAACTAAACTAAGCACTGGCTTTGCAATTTTTGACTGTACTAAGCACAAGCGTTGCAGTTTTAACTGTACTAAGCAATGGCGTTGCAATTTTAACTGTACATTTTCAGTAAATTAATACTAAGGTGTACAAAATATATTTTTGTGACTTCCTCCTTATGCGACAATTCATTTCCGTATTTTAATTAAGGACTGCTCTTTAGGCTGATGCGTATTAAAATTTTGAATTTTCCCCAAACTTATTTCAACCTGATCTTTACAATAGGCCAAAAAGAAGTTAAGATATATCTATGTGTTATTACTTGACGCTCTGTCGATGTATATGAAGAAATTAAATAGTACCATAGGGGATTAAAGCTTGATTTCGCGAAGATGAGTTTAGCCTGTAATTATTCGTCTTATACTTACTTGGCGTAGCCTCGATCTCGATCCGGTAGGAGATAGGCTTGGAGAAGGTCGCATCATTGCACTAAGGGTGGGACCGACTTTTACCACTTGACGCAAAATGCGACTTGCGGAACGTGCAATTTTTGGTAGCGGGGTCTTGCGTTCGCGCTCGACCTTTTTAATACATAAATAAAAAATTAATCGTCTTTAAGTGCTCACATCAATGTATGGCGAAAGCGGAAACACTGTACGAAGTATTTACGGCTGCTCGGATACTAGATTGGCTAAGGAAGCCATAATACTAATTTCATTCCATACTCAGAGTCAGCTATGTCTCTTATTAAGAGAGCCCAAATCTTTGTTTACTTAAAGGCTGGTTTTCACCACAGCTGATAGAGACCTCGAACCCAGCACTCTCAGTCACTGTTACCTTCAACAAAGTATATAATCTGCTAAACAAAGTGATCTGTGTTAAATATTGACCAGCTGAAAATTAACTCTCACGTAAATTTTTACACCGAGGCGTTTCTGTCCTTTCGAAAACCACATTTATTTTTCCTGGCGCCGCTTTAAGCCTAAGCGGAATAGACCAAATAACTTGGACGTCCAAATGTTCCATGTATTAATAAAAGTACAAATGTTCAGAATGTTCGTAACACACGTACTCGTATCGGTTTTTGGGGTAGTTTTTTGGAGCCCATATCTCTGAAATGAAGCACTTAAGAATCTATGTTCATTGGACATTTATGGCTAATTAGAACAACCCTAAAGTTAACAGCGTACACATCGGGAACACCCTGTGCAATAAAACGACACAATATATTGCCTTTCTTTTTTTACACGCTATTAACATGAAAGTGCATATAACTCCATCCAAAATATAAACCTTGGACGGTTCTTAGAGCATAATAATTTAATGTTTATCTTTGGATCATCAAGGGAAGGGGTCGATAGCGTACGCAAGACCCCAATTTTTTCAATTGGCCGTCATCTTGAATGATGGATTCTGGGCTAATCGAACATCAGTTAATAAACAAGTATTTAATTAAATATCATACATAAATCAAAGTGTTACTCAATAATTTTGCATTTTTAACTTTATATTGGAAATTTGAATTTGGGACTAATTTTTATTTAGCTGGCTGGGAAGCAACCAACTAACGACGTAAGTTCGGATGTCCCATATATTTTTTTTATTTAGATATATAGATATACTTAAGATACGTGTAAGACTTTCGTATAAACCTAGATATTTATGCAATTTAAATTTTTTGAATATTCGAATACGTGCGATGTCAAATTTTTGACTCAAACTTGGATATCCATGCAATATCATTTTTTGAAAAACGGCTCCAAAAAAACATACACAGCCTTAATACTGACCAACGATACTCTAGCTTTCTTGAACAAAATTGTTTGTATCAACTTTATGCTATAAATTCTTAGTCATTTTTTACAGTTTAGCGCGAAAATTAGAAGCAAATAACAAAAGTATATTAATGACTTTTTAATTAAGATAAATCTGACAATGAAGCCTTATCAAACTATTGATACTGTAGCAAATATTTGACTTATTAAGATATTATTCACAAACGTTTTAAGTTATTAGGAGTTTAGATAAAAAAGGCATTTCTTATTTAAAATTTTAGATTAATTTAGTACAGTTAAAATTACAACGCCAGAGCTAAGTACAGTTAAAGTTACAAGACCAGTGCTTAATAAAGTTAAAATTACAACGCCAGTGCTAAGTACAGTTAAAGTTACAAGGCCAGTGCTTAGTACAGTTAAAATTGCGTCATGCCATCATTGAAGTCGTAGTGTAGGTTAAGATCACCGAGCTATGTGGCACATATGCTTAACGGTTTTGGATGTACCTATGATCTATCTATAGATAAACATTGAAGTAGAACATTAGTCTAAAATTTGTGTATTTATTTTATCTTACGAAAGTGAAGGGTTGAGCGCGTATGCAGAACCCCGCTGCCATAAATTAGGCGTCCCAACTACAACATTTTGCGACAGTTGATAGGCGTCAACTCTTCCTTCGTGCAGTGGAAGGTATCTCGTCCTAGCCCACCTCCTTACAGAGCTTGGCTGCAGCGACGCAAGGTAAGTATGATTATTAATGCTATCGTTACAATATCTAACTTTAAACGTGCAAATCTAGATGAACAGGATATATTTTAAATTTATGAGTTGTAATTTCTGGAAATTTAAGAAAATTCAATTTATAGAAATATATAATATTAACGTACCATTTTAAATAATTGGTTCAAAAATCATTTACCGATTTCAATAATTATAGGTCTAAAGCTTGATTTGAAGTAGTCCGCGTAACATCATGTTTGACGTAAAAGTTAGAAATGGAGAGGAAATACCATGCCTAAGCCCATAAGTATGTTAAAGTTTTACTGACGGCCATTTTGGTAGACTTCATCTTCAGTCATTAAGCGGTGATTTGGCTTTGGATTAATTGTTTTGAAGTTGTGTTTATTTACGACGTAAGTTTTACAAATTGATCTCACCAATTTTTTCGACTATCTGAATTTCTTATGAATCATACTTTTAAACTTACTATATAGCGCAAGACATTGTTTGCTTCGTGGGTTTCTGATTTGGCGCTAGGTTTCTCTTATTGGTTTGTTAGTCGGATGCCAGATTCCCTGCGCGCTACTGATGAGCCCCGAATAGGCGAAACCGGTCTTCCGTCCGAAATTCTGGCTATTTTACTAACGTTTTAATTCGTTTTCGACTAAAAGATCTATTTGGTCCAAGTTTCACGTCATAATTTAATGTTAGAAGACGTTTTGTACGAGTAATTACGATTATTTGTAATGGCTTTAAATTCGTTGAGGGTTTCGATTTTTCCCCTTTTCTTTATGAGCAGTTATAATAGTCCATGAGTCAGATCGGAGAAATGATGTTTCTATTACTAACTCTCTGCACAAAAATGTTGTTATTTTCTGATCACTTGGGCTGATTGAAAATGTCGGGACTTGCAGGCTATTGTGTTCATAAATTCAATATTCAAGATTTCATTGTGAACATGGACCATGTACAACCCCTTCAAAACGAGCCGGCATATCCATAATAAGGAGCGCGGTTTAAACAACAAAACAAATTTAAATATAATTTATCAGTAGTGACACATCCGAACATCAATGAGTACCTTACGGTTCCAGGATGTATCATAAATGGATCTATTCAAGATGGCGGCCAATTAAAAATGACAGAAATCTGCTTATTTTAATATAGCCATAATTCGGTATGTATTACGCCTATTGAGTTGTCCACAGCACTATTTGATCGAAAAGTATTTTTGTTATCATGTTTGTTGATTTTTGCAATCTAGCGGTAAAAGGTAACATCTGTTTTGCTTAGGCAGAAATCGGTTTAAAACTCATTACCATCAAAGTTCCAGTCTACATAACTGTTTAAATTTCATAGCATCGAAGTTAGTACATTATAAACACCAATTACGCTGCTAGCGCACCCGGTTGAGAAAGTTTATACGTTGGGTAAAACGTGGAATCTTCAATAATCACAATTTATACCAGATAATAAAATGTTTGATTCATCTCGCTGATTCTACGAACGAATTTAATTTCATGCTGTCCTGACCACTTTCAAGCCTAACATCATTTCTAAAAGGGGAAGAGTATGCTGGTTATAAACTCATAACAGATAAAGAAAATTAGATTGTATTAAATAAATTTACCAATGAACCATTTTATGAAGGAGAAAAACCAATTTTTCCCGTTGTCTGGCTAGATGGCACAAGTTATTAAAAACTGTTATCGAATGCTGTATAGGGCCACGGAATAAGCGTATCAATGGCCGATATTAAATTAGCTGAGTGCCGCCATTTTGAACTGACCGCCATCTTGAATAGATAGAGCGCTTTAGACTACAACACACATAACTTTCGATCACCCGGAGTTGTCAGAAATAACATCGTCTTTAGATGGTAATAGATGCCCTATACTTGGAACCATCTGGTTCAAGAGTGCCACCATTTTGAATTGGCCGACATCTTGAATAGATAGAACTCGATAGCTTGCTACACTAACAAGGAGACTACACGAGGTGATTCTCACCGATTTCCTTGGTTTGTAGATCGTTGGGTAACATGAAATTTCGTTAAGGTAAAAGTGGCGATGGGCTTCCGTTTTGCCCTGGCAACCGAAAATGATTTGGCAACTTCAAACGAAAATATTACAAAAATTAATTTTACAAAACCTTACCAAAATGGTCAATTTTATAAAATTAAAAAAAAAATACCTATTTTGTGTAAAAAAGACGAATTTTTAAATGTTTTTATTTTGAAGGATATTTTATGAAAATTTTCGAATAGATAGAACGCGATAGACTCCTACACCAAGTAGCCTCTATCTGAAATATCAGTGCTGAAAGTGGATAGCAGAAACGCTATTTCCTCCATCTGTCTTACGGACTCTTGCAACTGCGCCCTGATTGCCAACCTCTCCCAAATTCTTCCCTTATCTATCCTAACCAGAGATAGGGAATACTATTAGGTAATTCCAAAGTACGCAGCACGAAAATCGCAAGTTTTACCCGTTTTATAACTCTGTTTTGCATTCGCTAGATAGCGCTGACCTAACGTAAAAATATCGCTCCATCCTGAAGAAAACAGCAAAATTTTATACAGTAATCCATCTTTGAAACGTGATTTTGCTATCCGTTTATTTTTTCAACAGTCTATTGCTGATTACCTAGTTCTTGTGTTTGTAAAGTTAGTTAATGTAATACTGCAAATTAATATAAAAAAAATCGAATATTTAAATGGTCACATGTCACTTTTTATTTTGCTTTTGAAAAGCAAATATTTTTTCTAGAACTCCATATTTTATACTGACCTGGCCTCGCCGCAGCTCTGATTTTGAAAGAGGCGCGCTTGAATGAGGTTGCACCATGAATATATCTAGCTATGAATATACAAAAGCAATAGCCTCTCTAACCTCCCGCTAAAATTTGGGTTGGGCTTATCTAGTCACGTGATCAATAATGTCTGCTCCGATCGAGTGAGGAGCATGCCGTCATTTCCTTCAGTCTCCTGATTGGCTGAAAACGCGTCACTGGTCTCGAAAGTTGCCACCCAAATCAAATCGACATGATAGAAGGGCTATATCGTAGGGTTGGATATTCATAGCTAGATATATTCATGGTTGCACTTCTGCACTCGCGGTGGTTGACTTCATTCACTTTGTTAACTGCAATAGATGGGGCGTATAAGTTCTAGCAGTGGGGTCCTGCGTACGCGCTTGTCCGTTTCCATTAAAGTTCCAAAGATAAACTTTTATTACTAACAGCAAATCTGTGATAGTTAGGGCTAAGAACCTTCTAAGGTTTTATATTTTGGCGGTGTAAAGTGCATTTTCATGTTAATACCTTTAAAAAAAGGAAGCATAAAGGAAATATGTTGTGTCTTTCTTGTGCACATGCAGGGTGTTTCCGAAAAGTACGTCGTTAACTTTAGGGGGTGTCTTAATTAGCCATAACTGTCCAATGAACATGGGTTCTTCAATAATGTTCAGAAATATGGGTTCCAAAAAACTATTGCAAAAACCGATACACGAACTCGTTCAAAAATAATAGGCGTGTTACGAAAATTCAAACAATCTTTGTACATTTTATTAATACATACACATTAGTACGTTTGAACATTTGACAAACATTCGGACACATGAATTACATTTTATTTGGTCTGCTATGCTAACGCTTAAAGTGGCGCCAAGAGAAAAGGCTGGTTTTCGAAATTGCAAAAGGGCTTATTTTCAGAATATCTAAATCGCAGTGACGGTGATCGTTGACCGGAAAACATGGGTTAGGCCTATCGGAATATTTTGAATCGATGCTCGTCGTCGTAACGTTATGGCAACCGTTAGTCCATGCCCCAAGAAGGTATCAGCCGGTCAAGTTTTATGACCTTTCGAAATTTTTGACTTTGGTCGAGCCGGAAATCCCTAATGGGATTTTATATGCTATCTAGCTCTAATACCCGGCTTCGACCGGGGTCTTAGTTTTAATGAATTAGATCTGATTTGTACGTAAGAAAGGTAAACGCTGGAGAAAAACGCAACACGCTTAGCAAAAACGTAAAAAGTCCTAAACTACTTAAAGCAACCGTCGGCTCTATCATTGCCACCTGTGTTATGACAAGGCCCCTGTTATTAGAGATGGCCATGAATCTATCCGAATCTTCGAAAAAAATGACTTTCGTGGAGAGCGTGGAGCCATCTATTAATGGGAACGGAAACTAAAATTCAAAATAGCGAAACAATAACGTCGTCAGAGAGCCATTATAGAGTATTATATTTAGACCAATTTTACTCTACTTAGTGAACTTTAACCTGAATTATATATCCCATATAAAATATATTGTAAACAATTACTATAAATGAAGTTATTGACAAATTTACAAACGAGCCAATCAACGCGAAGCATACTTTTATGTCCCGCCTTTTGAGTCAAAATGTAGCTTCAGTATCTTCTTTTGATTTCGACGCTAGCGACATCTGTTGAAAAAAGAGCTACTTCACCTAGAGCTGACACTTGCTTTAAAAATCCCAACTAAACCTCCACTTCTACGAAGTCCCGAGTGAAATAAAAATAAAATGGAATAATATTAATAACCATGTTGGGTATTTGGAATTAGGCGCGTTTAGTTGGAAATCAGGCCCTGAATATTGAGTTAAAATTTCAAAGCTCTAGAGCTAACCGTTCTCGGTTTTTAGGAACATGACATACATACAAATAAACAAATAAATAAATAAATAAATAAAAGGACAAACTTTATAGATTTCATGTGCACCAAAGGGTCCCCAATTTGGAATTCTGTATTGCTAATGTCAAACATGCGAAAAGTGGTCATTCAAAGTTAAAATTGGGTAAAATGGCCAAAACTGGCCAGTTTGAATCAGGAGTGGTCAATATGGTCAAAAATGGTCATTTTGCGATGGGAGTGGTCAATATAATTCAAAATGGTCAGTTTGCGATGGGTGTGGACAATATGGTCCAAAATGGTCAGTTTGCGATGGGAGTGGTCAATATGATCCAAAAGGGTCAGTTTGCGATGGGAGTGGTCAATATGGTCTAAAATGGTCAGTTTGCTATGGGAGTGGTAAATATGGTCAAAAATGGTCAGATTACCTAACTCCCTTAAAAAAATTTATTTCGTCAAGTTAGACCATAGGAAGTTCAAAACAAATAGTTAAAATATTATCTGGCCGCCGCAAGTATTTTTATTGTTTTTTTTTTAATTTCAAATTTGTTTGTTTTTGCCGAAATTCCGAACCCGCCATAGATTGTTATTGTCACCATAGGACTAGTAGCTGAAACACAGTGGCTAAAATAAATGGCTCAAGAGACTATTCAAAATATACAAAAGTATCCCGATATTCATCAATAAATAAACAATGAGATTGGATAGATAAATTTTGATAAAGGTATAGGAACTAAATGCGAGGGGCAGGTCACTTTGGGTGCGTCTTAATCGTAGTAAAATGATTAAATCAGGGTAATCGTGATTAAATCAGGGTAATCAAGATTAAAAAATCTAATCACGATTTAATCACTCTAATTACGATTTAAACGAGATTTAATTATTCTAATCATGATCTAATCATTTTAATCAGATTTAATCATTTTAATCAGATTTAAACATTTAAATCAAATTTAAACATTTTAAATAGATTTAACCATTTTAATCACGATTTAATCAATATAATCGGTTAAATCGAGATTTTATCAAGCGCGTTTAATACGAAATATTAATTCTAATCACATATTAAAATATTCTAATCAACTCGTTCTAATCACGCACAATTACAATCATTCCAATCACCAATATAATCATTCTGATTCTCGTTCTATTTTCTAATCGCGATTTAATCATACTAATCATGATTTAAACTTTCAATCATGATTTAATCATTTTAATAAGATTTAATCATTTAATCATGATTAAATCAGATTCAAACATTATAATTATTGATTAAACGTGATTTAATCAACATTACCTTGATTAAATTGAATTTAATCAAAAATCAAAATTAAATCGGATTTAATCTTTTGAGGGGTGCGTCGTTAATCAAGGAAGTGACCTGCCCCTCGACTAAATGTGTATAGCAATATTTTGGGAAAGGTTTCTTTTTTACGGCAATAACTAAATTTAAATTGCAATTTTTTGGGAAGGTGCTTTTTTTGGCCAGAACTAAAAGCAACCATGGCACCTTTTCCAAAATATTAATATATAACTTTAGTTAATACAAAATAATTCGGTATATTTTGTGGTGGTTTCTTTTAAGGCTCTTCTTAACCCTTTTTTCTTAAGGCCTTTTCACACGAGCCAACTTTTTGATCCAACTAGATGAGTCAACTTTGAGTTGAGTAAACTAGTTGGTTCGTGTGAATAAAAGTTCGATGAGTTGATCCACCAAAAAAGTACGCCAGAAAAAAATGGATCACTGATCCATTTTTGCTGACTCAGCATTTTGATTTGAAAAGTTGGCTCGTGTGAAAAGACCTTTAGCTAAAGAAGCTCTTTGTGCGTTGCTCATTTTTATTTTGGCAAAATTTTGGAGAGCTTTCCCTAGACAATTGATAAATGTGTCATACAAAATTGCTTTAGCTCTATCCCTAACAATTAAATCATTTTTCCCCCAAAGTTTGTTAAATTCACCACTTTCTTTTAATCGATTCTTCAATTTAATTTTCTTGTTAACATTTTCATGCACTAATTCCGTTTCAAAATAAGGTTTAGCAACTTGATTTAACTTTTTGAACAAATTAAAACCTAGTTTTGTTAGGCTTAATAATTCAGTCCAATATGAAAAATTGCTTTCCAGCGGTACTTTTCTCTCAATGCAAGTTTCGAAAAGAACCTGTAACTCTTCCGCTTCATAACGTTTGGATAATATTTTCATTATGTAACCCGCTTTATGATGAATTGCATTATCCTCTTTGTACTCCAGTTCTTTATCAGTTAAGAGTTTAGATCCTCCAGAAATAGTTTGTGTGAAACCAAACTCTTTCCGCGTACAGTTTGGCTTTAAACTTACCCATTAATGAGTGTCATCCAAAAAAGCCCTTATCCAGTTTGAAATGATCATTTCCAAATGTCCCTCAGTTACATCTTTGAATATGGAAATGTTTTGAAACACATAAAATTATTCGTCCGGAAGCTCCAGGTCATTTCTTAGTTGTCTAGCTTGTATTAGGAACGTTGCCTTTTCCTTAATATGTTTTTCATTGAGAGAAGATAGTTTATTCAAAACTTTATAACTTAATGTAATCGAAGCATTTTGGAATTAAGTATACCTAGGGTGATTGATATAGGGACATTGAGTTTAAAATATTTTCCCGTACCTTTTCTACCAGTTCGTTTTCATACAATTTGAACAACTCTAAATCAAAATTTTAAAAAATATTTAATTAATTTCAAACTGCCCATTCATATTATTATTGTTTTTTGTATTTCTTACCATGTGAGCCAGAGTTCTTTGCCTTTTCCCCTTCTTTGGAGGTGTAGTAATCTGCACCTCCATGAAAATGCTTTGAACAAACGTAGTGCCTTTTGTTTATTTTTAGTAGCTCCAAATTTGCCCTTCCGATAGCAATAATCCACCTTTTACAGGCATCCAATTTAGTTTTAGGTTTTGGTAAAAGATTACGTTTTCCATTTCTAATCTATCTATAAATTTCGAAGAGCTTTTGCAGTTCGTATAACAGCATTTCTTAGTGTAAACCATGCTGCCTGAAACGCTAACTAAGCCTAAGCCGAATGAAATTTAAATGCCGTGGTGGGGAACACTGCTCTTCCGACGCACCTGCGCGGTAGATAATTTGTAACCCTCTCGCGTTTCGATCTAGGAGGATTATTGGCGACCCCCTCTTTATAATTCCGACCTCTCCTTCTATACATACTCCTAGGTTTTATATAGTGGAACGAATAAACTTACAAATAATGAAATTTTCTACCCGCGCAATGCACTCTTGACGCGAGTTTTTTAACATCCCTCACGTAGGGATATAAATGAATTATATGTCACAAGGGAAGGGGGGAGGGGAATTGGAGATGGCATAAAAGGTTGGGAACCATTCATATAGAACTAGTGTTTGACAATACGTTAAAAAACCCTTGTAGCGTACTATTTTTAGCTATATTATAATATAACGTAAGTTAATACAACGCTTAAAAGGTGTTTAATGATTAATATTAAAGAAACAATTCTAAGCACTCTAAGCTAATTTGAAAGAAAATCTGTTCAGTATTCTATAGGAATTCTAAAAAAACTATTTATAACGAATCTATAGCAGGACAGATAAACAATTCTGGTAAGGACCACGGTCCGAAAGCTCCGAATAAAATAAAGTTTTTTTCTAAGTCATGAAGTAGCAGCTTTTTTAAAATTTAACAATTTAAAATAAACCATGGCTAAAAGATTTAATATTTATAATTCTGGTAAGGTCTTGATCACATTTTGGTGTTCAAAACTTGGACGAAAATGTTAGGAAAAGTAAAACGTGTACAGCTAAAGACACAGCGTTTTGTTTCCAGGCGTTAGCTCTTAAAAGTATTTCATTTATACGTTGGGAACTTAACCTAGATGGCGCTAATTTGAAATAAATGTAATAAAACAATAATTTTTACCAAAAATTAATGATTAAAATACGCGTTGTGATTGAATAAATGTAGGTCTCACAATGACAATAAAAATTTCCCGTGGGAAGAATAGGAAGTATCATTCTTATGAAAGTTATTATCGCCTTGTGATAGCACCAATCATGGAAAGGAGATTCGTATATATCTCTTATCGACGTTAATTTTAGATACCAAACTTTAAAGTGTTAAATTGAAATACATCGCCGTTTAAATGCATATTAAAATTAATCGTTTCGTTAAAGAACCGCGGTATTATTTGATAAATTCAAACGTAACTTTGTCAATTTAATTCCAAATCTGGTTATAACACGACAAGAATCTCGCATTACCCAAAAATTCGCTTTCGTGACTCTTCGAACTTTGTAATTCCTTGGCGGGTTCTAAACAGAGCTAACAATTAGGCGCAAATTTTAAATTAGATTACGCTAACAAGGAGAGTACCCGAGGTGTTTATTGCCGATTTTGTTCAAAGTCCGGCATAATGTAGACCTATATGAGATATGAAATTTCCCAAAAGGAGACGTTGCACTACCCATTCGATTTGCTATGGCAACCGAAAATGTTTTTGATCACTTAAAACAATAAAATCTCCATTTAAAAAAGCATGGGATTTTATCGGTGTAATTTGGACCACATTTAGGTAATTTTCAACAAGTTTAGGTAAATTGAAACATTTTTAGGGTAAATTGGTAACAAATTTTGGATAAAATAAGGAAAAAATCTTATTTTGGTTGTAAGTGGTCAAAAACATTTTCGGTTGCCATGGCAAATCGAATGGGTAGTGCAACGTCTCCTTTTGGGAAATTTCATACCTCATATAGGTCTACATTACGGCCGACTTTGAACTAAATCGGCTATTAACACCTCGGGTACTCTCCTTGTAAGAGTAAATATGGAAACAAAATGTTTAACGTACAATCATAAGCATTAATATCTGTAAGTCCACCACTTAAAGAAACTGTGAACCGAATTTCTATGTACAATCATTCGTTACAATTTCCATAAGTTTGACTCTAAATGAGAGTGTGTTTAACGTTCAATTTTAAGTAACCGAATCCATGAGTATGCTACGATAGAGTGAAGCCGTTTTACGAAAAATCATAAGTGACAGAATATCAATTAGAATGGTACAAAATGACGCCTGAGATATAAAATTGTGTATATTGTTTTGTATTTGCCTGGGGAAGAAGCGTAACACAAATGATGTGGAACTTATATTAAGCCTGGGCCGACATGTATATATCAGGGTTCATTGAGTGGTCTTTTACAAGGAGACATTCCGAAGTGTAACCAACCGATATTGTTCAAACTCAGGGGATTGGTAGCCCTTCATGTATCATGAAAAATCCTAAAGGGAATTTATTCAATGGGAAACCGTTTTGCCATGGCAAAGAAAAATGTTTTTGACAACACAAAATATTAAATTTTCCCATTGAAAATAACATGGGATTTTGACCTCAAATTGATCAAAAGTTGATCAGTTTTGATGTTTTTTTTGGTCAATTTTTATCTATTTTTCTATTTTTGGCATTTTCGAATTTTTTAAATTTGTTAAAATGTTTCACAGGGGGGCCCTAGGAATCGGTCTGAATCCCATGTTATTTTCAATTGGAAAATTTAAATTTTTTGTTGTCAAAAATATTTTTCGTTGCCATGGCAAAACGGTTGCCCATTGAATAAATCCCCTTTAGGATTTTTCATGATACATGAAGGTCTACCAATCCCCCGAGTTTGAACAAAATCGGGGGGTTACACTTCGGGATGTCTCCTTGTTAGTTTAAACTGAACAAATTGTAAATAGTTGTTTCTATAATATAACGTGGATTTCTCGAGTGAATGTAGCTACTAGGTCACTGCTTTAACTTTGGTTATATTACAAGCGCGCGTTTAAGGCCATATAACCCACGAATTTTCACGTGCGCGTGCCAACATAAAAACCAGTTCGGCAAGCGTAGCTGAATTTATAGAATGAACTATTATCAAAAATTTTATTTTATAACGCAGAACTAGTTGGTTTTTTATTACCCCATTATATATCTCCTTCTGTGCAAGATATGTTATCTTTAATTTAAATCAGATTTATTTTTTTGCCGTCCCAGATAAAATATGGCACTGATATGTGTGCATACCCTACCAGTTCCACAATGACATCGGAAATAACCTTGTAACACCACTTTGACTATTAAGTTGAAGTTGCACTTTATATTGCTTTGGACTACAAGAAGATATTGTTAAGCGTGTTACGTAAACAGAGGCACTAGTTGACACAGGTCATAAAAATCTTGTTGAACCTTACGGTCTTTCACCATCCGGTTACCGTCTTCTAAAGATTTAGTGGCCTTGTTTACTTTAAAATATTGACATATGACCTTAATTCCATATTCTGTCGGAAGAAATTTCGGCTGTTTCAAATTCAAAGGGGTGGTTTTGATATTTGTAGTTTTAGAAACCATTTCGAATACTTTCAATACCATTATCAGCAGTTGATGACGATTCGCACGCAAGCGCTACGTCCATCTTTTACTGATGCGAGACACAGCTTTGACCTTACAGGTACTTTATATTAAATGACAGCGGCCTTTCTTAAGGATCTATTTAGAGCGCTTTCTGGTAACAACTAATGATGAGTGAATTGATAAAGGAAAATCCTGCGCTTGAACTCCTCTTGTTATTTTCCTTACCAAATCTATTTTTAGACTTAATCCCTGAACTAGATATGATTTTCGAATATTTTTGGGGTAAGTTCCATTGCCATGAACAATGAAGACACTAAAATAATAAAACAAAATTGTTTATCATTACTAGGTCATTCATTTGAACTATTATAACAAAAAATTATTATCAACTAGGCTAATATCCAAGACACCACTTTAGGCCCATGTCATCAAGCGACTTTTGAAGCCATTAATTCAGGTGGACCGTGGCCGGGTTACAATGCGTAGGAGGGTGGTGGCAAGCCCTTCATGCCACGCGAGCCAACCGCTCCCTACACTGACTATTACCGTTAACCTATAGAAGTTTTTATGGCAAGGGGAAACCGAAGAACTCAGGGAAAACCCCTTAAACCAGTGGGGAGATAGCTTGCTAACTCAACGCGGAAGGAGTGGTTCCGAGTTTCCACCCAGTGCCACAAGTTGGGATCGAACCCGGCTCCTCTTGCTGCGGGGCGAAAGTACTAACCACTCCGTAATGTATTCCTAGCAAACTCAGCATTCCAGCCACAAAAACCGTCTATTTAAATGCGTGTTGTTATTTATTTCATATTTTTTATAATTATTGTTAAAAGAGAACCACTTTATTTAACCTATTAAAGTATTCTATTTAATGATACCAATAGAGTGTTTAAAAATAAACATCAAAACGAGTTGAAAATTTTAAGTCGCAAATTGTATAAATACGGTTAGAAACTGAATCGTTTCATGGTATTAGTAAGTTTAAAATAACATATTTATGATAATGTAAAACATGGGAAACTAAACTAATGGTTTAAAATCAAGATCCGGTAAACAACGGTAACATTGGTGGACAGTGAAATGTGCGATACACTCTTAGAAAAATTGGTGTCATGTAACCGGAAAAAGGGTTTTTTACCGATGTCCCTTATTTTCAACCCGTAAAGGTGTTATGTATAGCCCTTGTTTTGAGGTTTCATTTGGCACGGCCAGGGGTTTGATTATCTTCCATTTAAGGCATTTATCTTGTACCGTCAGGAGTTTTTCATACATCTTCTTTCGGTTTTATCAACAACCCTTTTAGGTTATATTGGAACTATAGAAAGTTCTATGTAACTCCAACCTAGGTGCTTAGTTAATCCACCGTAGCACCTTTAAGGTTTTACCTAGCCCCGCCATAGGTTCTATTTCAATCCATCCACAAATTTAACAACCTCCGCGTGGGGCTTTCGTTGAAACCCTTCAAGGTTCCATCTAGTAGCCTCAAAGGCTGGTCTCATATCTTTCCTAGGTTTTATCTACTACCCAATGAAGCGGCAAAAAATTTGAGAAAGTGCGGCGTGTAAGGCATTTTAAAAACACGATAAACTACAATCTACGAATATAACTCGGTTAAATTGCCAAGGAGAATATCGTAGCAGACGACAGTTCCGACCGAAAAACGACAAAACCGGGGAAAATAATATTTCGTTCACGAGATGGCGCTGCGGGTAGGTTCAACCAAGCGGTTTTGAGATTCTCGAGTCGGGGGGATAAAATTCGAAATTTGCTTGTTAATAATAAATCAAATACTGGAAATATTAACATGAAATTTTTGTATAACCATTTTCGGAAGTCCTCTATCCATTTAAATGGTTTTTAACCAATTTTAGGGTTGTGACAATTCCCCTTTAAGGGTCAAATGGAAACTTGATTAAGATCTATTTTAAACTTCAACAATAAAAAGCATTAAGTTGTTGTGATACCAAAAGGTTCAAATATTAAATATTTGAAGATCTAGAATAAACCCATAATTGGTCAACAAACACCCCATTCTGCGGTCAACAAACACCCCATTCTGCGGTCAACAAACACCCCATTCTGCGGTCAACAAACACCGTACGTGGTCAAATGAAAACCCTACGTGTTATTAAAAAACCCTACCTGGTCCAAATAAAACCCTTTGTAGCCAAAATAAAACCCGAAGGTTATATGCTAAACCCAAAGGATAAAAATAAAACCCTAAGGTTGTATAAACAACCTCTTCGATGACTAAAAACTCTTTAAAGTTCTACAAAGAACCCGGGAGATCTAGGACAAACCCTCAAAACACCCTTTTTTGTAAGAGTGTAGGATAATGTTATAAAAACCACCAATGGACTATAATGCAGCAGCTTCTCTTTTCGGTTTAGTTCGTCGCCAGCCAGATTCCTGCGTGGTACTGATGAGCTCCAAA